>NC_079458.1:34632438-34897438 GCF_903798145.1 Danio aesculapii
AGTCGTGTTGACTTCTGGTTTCGCGGTGCACTAAACTTAACTAGACTCTTGACTGAAAAGAAAGAAGCAATGATAAAAAGCATTTATTAAAAGGTGTTGTATGTAAGCTTTTGACTCATCTAAAGCATAAAAATACCATAATATGTTTGCAGCTATCACAGAAACATGCTAAGTGAACATACGTGTTCATTTGAAAAACAATGCTAAAGTCAGTTGTTCTGCTTAAAATGTGTTGTCCGTGCCGGAACGGGTTGCCTTGATGGAAAACAGCGTATTTTATTAATTTATTCAGAAAGGCCCTCAAAGCACGCTTCCGTGACTGAAATGCGACCTCCGGTGGACAGTAGCAGACTCCGAAATTAAACGCAGGTTCAGTGTTCCACATGAGGTTATTAATTAGCAAATAATATAAATATTACAAACGTAAACATTAGGTGAGCAGGTTACATTGCAACCCCCTTGTCCTCACAACACGCTATGTGATGAGATTTGCAGTGATAAGCAAATTGGCTGTTTGCACCAAACGAAACACGACAGAATTTTAAATACAGCCATTCAGAAGCACAGAATAGTGCACTCACTAACGAAATGGCAAGGTTTATAATCTAATTAATACATATGAAACCTCTTTCACATTATTAAATGTACATGCTGAATCACTGTTTAGTTCTAAAGTTCAATTTCAAACAGTTTGTTTTATTTTCAAGATCTGAGGTGAACTATCTGCTGCTGCTGCTTTCAGTAGTATGGCAATAAATGTCATGTACAATGGCATTCAAACTAACATTATTAGCATTTAACACTGAATAAAACTGATGACGTGTACCTAAGATGATCAGTTTCTGCTGTTTAGCTGCAAGAAATAAAAGCTGTTTCTAAAATATAAATTTCAGGTGTTAGTTGGAACCAATAACTCATTTTAATATGGAAAATATTCCCTCTTTCGCATGTTGTTGCTTTTATTTAACACGACTTAAGTCAGCCTTTAGGTTCGATAGACTCACTGCTTAATCTGGCAACCTGTGCTTGCGTTTGTTTTGATCCAGGAATGTAATACCTAGTTCAACCACTAGGTGTCAAACTTACAAACTGCACCTCCTTTATAGACCAGCACTGCAGGAATGAACCACCAATTACTCTGGCATATGTTTTATGCAGCTGATGCCTTTCCAGCCACAACCCAGCACTGGATAACACCTATACACTCTCTCATTAGCTTGGTTTCCATCCAAAGATGCGAATTAAATTTATGCGCAAAACAGCAATATCGATAAAAGATGTGCAAATAAAGCAGCAATGAGTCAAAGACAACAAAATAGTCCCTTCCTGATTAACTGGCACCAAATATCAAACGTAAAACGGAATTCACAGTGGTAGGAGAAGCTGTGTGAATCTTTTCCTTATTTAATACATTACTTGCGCCCCAGAAGACAAATGCTGATACGCAATGAACGAGTGGTGATGTTTGAAGCCATGAGACCCGGAGCATAGACACTCTTGACAGTTCTGGAGGTGATTAATAATATAATAACACTAATACTGAAATGTCAACAGCGTTTTAGAATGACCAAAACAACATTTCAGATGTTTTACAATATGCCCAGCCTGCTCGTTTATCACATGATCTCTTACAATAAAATTACAAGACTTTAATGCGCATACTGTAATTTGCAAAAGTGTTTCCATCATAGTTTATGCGCATCTTTTCTTATTGAATGAAAAGTTTATCCTACTCCATTATGTGCATATGTTTTATACCCTTCGTGCCTTAGTGTTTGTAGCAACGTTTCTTGCTTCAAAAAACATAACAGATTATATTTAAGAGGCAATGCTTAATTAGCCATTTTCACTAAATATTACCAAGAAATTCTTTTTGGCTGACGCTTCTTTACAATTACAGTATAATCATTTTTGCTCTGAACTCTGAAATCCATTTCTTCCGTTCCTGATCACACATCACACACAAAAGCACTTGCAGACTGGCTGAATGCAGATCCGCTTGGCATTGTGAGCGCTGACCACCATCTGTTAACCCTTGGGAAGTGTTTGCAGCTTGCTGGAAACAATTTGGCAGTCATGTTCCCTATAGACTGGTCCATCTCATTTGTTTGTTAGTTTGGTCATTTGTCTTTCCGTTTCAGGTTGGCACGTCGCCACATATTACGATTGAAATCAGTCGGCATACGGTTCATTTGAGGTGAGAGCATTGTTCCTGGTGTGACAGCCCTGTCTATTGTCTACACTAATTTCATGAGATAGGAACATTCATGTAGCGAGCTGTGATGTTTGTCTAGCAAGCGCAGAAAAGGTTTAATTACAAATCCTCTCACAGGAGATGATCCATAGATCTTTTTTAATTCCAAATGAATGTTTCATTTGTCGCTATCTATCTCGCTTTTTCTCTAAGGACGGACGCTTAAATTAAAATGTAAATTAATTATTCAGGATTTGTTTTGTAATGCAAATTAAATGAGATTCTATTAAACACAAAACTGTCACATTTGTTTTAATGTGTAAGTCTGTCATATTAGCATTAGCCAGGGATGTTCAATTTCAGGCCGTTGCTTCCCTTTGGGCTTTCGGTGACTCAGGCTGATTTGAGACGCCTTCAATAGATGAATATGACAATATCACACATTCACTGAGGTATCAAAGAAACATCTAGTCTTCCTGAATGTGTGTTTTATTTTATGTTTCAGCTCATCAAACTAATTTAAACATTTATAATTAATTACACACATTACGCAAACTTGCAATGAGTCTATTATAGAACTGTGGAGGACTTTTGGCCGACTCATCTTTGCATAATTGTTGTAATTCAGCCACATTGGAGGGTTTTAGAGCATGAACCACCTTTGTAAGGTCATGCCACAGCATCTCAATTATATTCAGGTCAGAACTTTGACTAGGCCACTCCAAAGTCTACTTTTTTTTTTTTTTACAATTGTTCTTCAGCTATTCAGAAGTGGACTTGCTGGTGTGCTGTGGATCATTTTCCTGCTGCAGAACCACTGAGGCCTGCAGTTCTTTGGATGTTGTTGTGGGGTCTTTTGTGGCCGCCTGGTTGAGTTGTTGTTGCGCTCTTGGGGTAATTTCGGTTGGCTGGCCATTCATGTGGAGGTTTTCCACTGTTGCATGTTTTTGCCATTTGTGAATAATGGCTCTCACTGTGGTTCACTGCAGTCCCAAAGCTTTAGTATTTAGATTTATAACCTTTTTCAGACTTCTAAATTCCAATTCAGGTCAGGACTTTGACTAGGCCACTCCAAAGTCTTCATTTGTTATCTTCAGCCATTTAGAAGTGGACTTGCTGGTGTGCATTGGATCACAGAACCTAAGTTAGCTTCAGTTAGAGTTCACTAACAGATGGCCGTACATTCTTCATCATGATATTTTGGCACACAGCAGAATTCATGATTCCATTTATCACAGCAAGTCTTCCAAGGTCCTGAAGCAGTAAAACAGCCACAGACATCACACCACCATCAACACATTTTTATGTTGGTCTTAGGATCTGAAATGCAGTGTTACTTTAATGGGATTTAATGAGACACACACATTTTGTCTCAACAGTCCACAGAGTATTTTTCCAAAAGTCTTGGGGATCATCAAGGTGTTTTCTGGCAAAACTGAGATGAACCTTTTTTTTTTTTTTGCTCAGCAGTGGTTTTTGTCTTGGAACTTTGCCATGCAAACGATTTTTGCACATTCTCTATCTTATGGTGGAGTTATGAACACTCACCACCGAGGCAATTAAGGCCTGCAGTTCTTTGGATGCTGTTATGGTTTTTTTTGTGTCTTCTTGGATGAGTTCTTGTTGCAGTCTTGGGGTAATATCGGTTGGATGCCCATTCTTGGGAAGGTTCTCCATTTTTCCATGTCTTTGCCATTTGTAAATAATGGCTCTCACTGGTTCACTGCAGTCCCAAAGTTTTAGTATTTGGATTTACAACTTTTCCAGACTGCTAGATCTCAATTATTTTCTTCCTCATTTGTTTTATAATTCCCTTGAATTTTGTCATGATATCTAGCTTTTAAAGATCTTTTGGTCTACCCCTTTTTGCTATGCTGGTCCTTTTTAAGTGATTTCTTGATTGCGAACAAATGTGGCAGTAATCAGGCCTGGGTGTGGCTAGAGAAGTTGAACTCAGGAGTGATAAACCAGAGTTATGTTTTAACATGGGGCAAACTCTTTTTCACACAGGGCTATGCCGTTTTGTATTTTCCTTTCCCTTAATAATAAAAACTTTCATTAAAAAACGACATGATGCATTTACTTGTGTTATCCTTGACTAATATTTAAACGAGTTTGATGATCTGAAAGTGTGACAAACATTCAAAAAAAGTGAGGTGTGGGGCAATAACTTTTTCACACCACTGTATATGCATGTATGTATGTATGTATGTATGTATGTGTGTTTGTATGTATGTATGAATGAATGAATGAATGAATGAATGTATGTATGTATGTATGTATGTATGTATGTATGTATGTATGTATGTATGTATGAATGTATATGCTACTTTGTATAATGAAGTGCTATTTTTTCAAACAGAATTGTCAGCAGTTCATTAAATCTTTGTGTTGTATATTTTATGGCATTGTTATTTAACTACAGCACTCACAATGCACTGTGATGTTTTCCGGAGATTCTCCGGTTGAAGTTGTTATCTAAAAAGTGAAAGAGTAAAAGAGGGTAGTCAAGCAAGCATGTGTGTGTGTCATTGTATTCTTCATACAATGTTCATTCTCCACAAGGATATAATACCTGTGCCTGAGTATTTTGCAAATTACACAGATTATTGAAAACATCCGCTTATTGTTATTCTGATGGACTGGAATGTTTTGACAGTTTGTCTCTGTCACTGACTGCTGTTTATCTGACATGATGAGAAGCAGACACGCACATGGGAATGGTGGGCGGGGAGAAGCAGCTCATTTGCATTTAAAACCACAGGCTACAAAAACAGCTACAATGTATTCAGACTTCAAAACTGGCAAATTCTGGAGCCTAAAATAAATAATCTGATGAGTATTTTGAGCTGAAACTTTAAAGACACATTCTGGAGATACCAACGGCTTATCTTACATCTTGTAAAAGGGGTAAAATAGGTGTCCATCAAAGCAGAGAAAATGTTAGAAAGCCTCAACATTACTATCGTATATGAGTTCTGTTGTAAATGAATCACTATTGGTTAATACAATAACAACTATATTTTTAAAAACTGTAATTGTAATACTTTACCACTAGGTTTTGCCCAATTGACAGAAAGACATTTTTAAAATATTATACAATTTGTCAGGTAATGTTTTATTAGACAATTTAGACAAGCCAAGTATGCTTTATATTTACATGAATATATCTGCTGAATGAAAATGAAGCAATATTTCTCTCATATTTTCACCAAGGTTATTCAAAACATTAAAGTTGAAGCTTGGATTTATTTAGTATGCGTCAGATATGCTTGTTGTTGTTGTTGTTTTATTACATATCTGCTGCACTGAATGACAATAGGGCATTATTTCATCCATATTTTGACATGCTATTTTCACAAAGGTTATTCAAAACGTTGAAGTAGACTCTTTCATTAATATGCTCTCCACGTGTATATAAAATTACTTTGTCAAAGTTCATTTAATATGGACACCTTGTATATACTCTATATTGTGCATACCTGATAGTGTGTGATTATTTTATTGCTAGATTATGTACCATGATTGTAGAATCCTGCTTTGTGAGCAACGTAGCAATGATAATGTCAAACGTGAAACTTCTCATCTGTATTCATCTATTTTTACCCCTGAAAATTACGAAGGTTATGGTTCATGCTTGGAGTAATTCATCCTGCATCCTTCTCTACATAGAAATCAGTTTCTGCACTGTAGATAAGTCATTAGACATAAATACACCTGGTTTGGTTAAGAAAAAAGAGAAAGAAAAGAAAGCCTAGAGAAAGAAGGTCCTATGAGAATGCTTGTCATTGCATTGACTAACATATAATTAATGGCTAGATTTTATCATGTAAACAAGGTATTTGTTAATATTAAAGATGTGTTCCTGTTCTTTTCAGCAATATATTTCTATGACAACCAGATATTATTGGACATATAATCAGTTTATGATTGAGCAGCTAGTGGACAAAGGGTCACTAAAAGGTTTTGAGACTTTTAAAATGAGTTTTCTTAAAGAGCCCATATTCTGCTCATTTTTTGAGGGATATATATATTTAATATTTCCCAGATGATGTTTAACAGAGCAAGGAAATTTTCACAGTATGTCTGATAATATTTTTTCTTCCAGAGAAAGTCTTATTTGTTTTATTTCAGCTAGGATAAAAGCAGTTAATTTTTTTTAAATCCATTTTAAAGGTCAAAATTATTAACCCCTTTGAACTATTTTTTTTCCCAATAGTCTACAGACCAAAACCATCATTATACAATAACTTGCCTAATTACCCTATCCTGCCTAGTTAACCTAATTAACCTCGTTAAGCCTTTAAATGTCACTTTAAGTTGTATAGAAGTGTCTTGAAAAATATCAAGTAAAATATTATTTACTGTCATCATGACAAAGATAAAATAAATCAGTTATTAGAGATGAGTTATTAAAACTATTATGTTTAGAAATGTATTGAAAAAAGTCTCCGTTAAATAGAAATTGAAGAAAAGAATAAACGGGGGCTAATAATTCAGGGGGGCTAATAATTCTGACTTCAACTGTATATAGCATACGTTAATGGTTTCAATTTTTAGTAGGTTATTTATAAAGAAATGTAGCTGTATTTGACATGGGCCTGTTGGTTAGAAGATTTCTGCAGTGGTTTGAATGTGTCAAATTGTAAAAGTAGACTTAAAATAAATAAGTAAGTAAATAAATAACAAATAAATAAATAAATAAATAAATAAAATAAATATCCTACTTAATTATAATAGTAAAAATAATAACAGTAATATAGTAATAATAATAATAATAATATTAAATATAATTATTATTAAGTAGTATTTTTTTCTTATTTTAATAAATAGCCTTCTGAATTACAACCGTTAGCTTATTCCAGTTTATATGATATATATATATGAGAGTAGAGTATGTGTTAGCTAAGTGGTTTAATGTTTTAGCATAGAATATGGCATATTCTCAATAATATTTGCAAAGGAAACACAGGCCCTATATGTGCCTTTTCCATATATTTCAGTTAATATTGAAAGCGGGCGCATGTTTTTATCAAACCTGATATTTAATTGTTGTTTTTAAATGTGCGTGCATATAAAACAATTTGCACAAAAAAGTATGGGGTTTTTCTCTAAACAAGTTACTACTCCACTCTGTTTAGAGCATCATTATGGATATTTCACGTTATAACTAATGTGGTATAAACGATGGATCTGCGACAAAGCAATTACGGTTTTGGGAAACACTTGTCACTACATCGTTCTTTTCCCAAATGATGCATCCTACTATTATAGTTCAGCCACAAGTTATGTCATTGTTTGGGAAATGCACCCCTGGTTGACTCAATGCAAAGAAGATGTGTTGCACTTTGTAAGGCAAATAGTGGTCATACCAGATACTGACTGGTTTTCTGACACAAACAATGTAATGTTTAGTATTTTTGCATCACATTTATATCACAAGATTATCTTTGCAAAAAAATTGACCCTCTGTGTTTTACCCCTGATTACATTCTTTTTATCTTTGTTTCCTGCTGTGCTTATGTAACAAACACTGTGCTCTCTTATTTTTTTTTCCCATCATACTCACTCACATCTCTTTTCTGGTTTTCACATGGTGGTAAAAATGTATGTAGGTTCCCCACCATACTGCCAAAGCTGCTCTGATGATTATTCAATAAACAATTACAATTCAGTTCCATTGTTTATATTAATTGCAGTATTATTGCAAAACACTGAGCCATTTGGCAGGTGGCACAATGGCTCAGTGAGTAGCACCTCTCAGCAAGAAGGTTCGAGTCCCGGCTGGGCTAGTTGGCATTTTTGTGTGGAGTTTGGATGTTCTCCTCATGTCCGAGTGGGTTTCCCCGAAAGTCCAAAGACATGCGGTATAGGTGAATTGGGTAAAACAAAATTGGAGGATGCGGAGGGTTTTTTTCCTTCCATTTAACGTGCGGTATTAATTCCATTAAAAGACCACTCTTCCACCAGTCCCCTGCTTGCCCAACCCTAGAAAAAAGGAGTTCAGTATTTTGATGACAGCCTTTTCACAGGTTAGTAGTAAGCTAATGTAATTTCATAATGCAAATCTTAAATTTATGCTAACCAACAAATGATCAAAAGGAAATATATTAATGTAATTCAAATATAGAAAATATGAATTGGCCTCCATTACACTCACCCCCTAAACCTCACTCCCATCAGGGTCATGGCACCAATGTAACCCCTGCCAGTCCTACACCATCAAACCGGCGTCTTTCTGCATGGGAGTCGGTTGCTCTACCAAGGAGGCTAAAGACCATGGCCTTTAGCATCTGTCGCTAGAGCCATTAGAGGTCAGTGGAGTGAGGTTTACCTGCACAGCACTTGATTAGCTGGCCTCCCCCACACTCACCCCCCTAAACCTCACTCCCATCAGGGTCACCCAGTCCTACACCACCCAACCCACTCTGAGCTGTGATCGAACCGGTGACTTTTTTGCATGGGAGTTAGTTGCTCTACCAAGGAGGCTAAAGACCATCGCTTGAGCACCTTTAGAGGTCAGAGGAGTAAGGTTTACCTGCACAGTACATCACTAGCTGTCCTCCATTACACTAACCCCCTAAACCTCACTCCCATCAGGGTCACGGCACCAATGTAACCCCCGCCAGTCCTACACCACCCAACTCACTCTGAGCTGTGATTGAACCGGTGACTTTTTTGCATGGCAGTCGGTTGCTCTACCAAGGAGGCTAAAGACCATGGCCTCTAGCTTCTGTTGCTAGAGCACCTTTAGAGGTCAAAGGAGTAAGGTTTACCTGCGCAGCACTTTATTAGCTGGCCTCCACTACACTCACCCCCCTAAACCTCACTCCCATCCAAGTCACGGCACCAATGTAACCCCACAGGTCCCACACCACCCAACCCACTCAGAGCTAGGAACGAACCTGCGACTTTCTGCATGGGAGTTGGTTGCTATACCAAGGAGGCTAAAGACCATGGCCTCAAGTGTTTGTCGCCAGAGCACCTTTAAAGTTCAGAGGAGTAAGGTTTAACTGCGCAGCACTTCACTAGCTGGCCTCCGTTACACTACAAAAACGGCTATGTGCAAGTTATGTCATCTTATTTATGTTATGAACATTTGAACTGTAGACCAAAAATGCCAATTGGCCAGTCAACATGGCCTTGTAGTCAAACAGAGTATCCCTGTTATACTCTTTAATATGCAGCTTAATATGTGAATTCTTACAAAATGGAAAATGTAATGGAAAATGTAGCCTTGAGCTGCAAGCGAATCTCCTTAGATGAGCCATTAGGTGCAAGAGTGCAAGATTCATTCTGGAGACAAAAAAAAAAAAACAGAAAAAAAAACCAAGAGGCTTTTCAAATGAGTTGGTGCTTCATTTAGCCAGGGGGAGAAAGCACAGTAAAAGGATATCTAACTGTTTAACCCAGACAGAAGGCCTCGACCAAACTGTGCTATTCTGTGTCTTTCAATAACGTTCTGAGGCTGTGCCAAATACTTAATTCGTCCTTAAATTTTAATGGTATTTTTTTACTGTATAATTGTGGGGCACTAGCCAGATCATAATGCAACATCACACCATTATGCGTTGGCAGATGAAGAACAGTGCACCAATTACCAGAAAAACTAATTTGGTCTGGCATTCAATGTCAAGTCACCACTAGCTCTGCTCTGGGACTGCCTTTGTTTTGTTTCACTGAGCATTCATTTATTTACTCACCTGTCTTAAACACATCTCATATTCCATTAATTCACGGCTTAATGGATCTGTGCCCACTGAGTGGAGACTTGTGGAAGTTTATCCTGATGAATGTCTGGTAATTATCTCAGCTCCTCCAGAGCATCAGTGTGCAAAGGCATCTGGGAACAGTGTCCCTTCCAGGAAGCTATTGAGAGTGTCTGAGGAAACCATTAAAGATGAATAATGATGTTTGCCTTGACATAAGAATGTCTGCTTGTTGATTTCTTGGCTGGCAATGTGATATTTCTTTATAGTGAGAGAGTTTATAGTGTAAAATTAGTCATCTTCATTGGTTGATCACCTAATCTGTAAGTCACAAGAGACACAGAATGCATATTTTAATGAGGTACTGATGTTTGGAATGCTGATCTTTTACTGTATCAATCATTTCATGTTTGTCTAATCAAAATTTAATTTTGCAATCTCAGATATGGTGCTGCTTAAAATCATATACATACATACATACATACATACATACATACATACATACATACATACATACATACATACATACATACATACATACTCATTCTTGAGATGTTTCAGCAGCTTAATTGGAGTTCACCTGTGTTAAATTCAGTTGATTGGACGTGATTTGAAAAGGCATACACCTGTCTACATAAGGTGCCAGGGTTGACAGTGCATGTCAAAGCACAAACCAAGCATGAAGACAAAGGAAATGTAATCAATGACAAAACACAAACGTTGTTATGAATGCATCAAGACATACTCTTGTTTGTTGTAAAAGCCATGCTGTCACTGTAGATGGTGTGTTATGGGAAATTTTTGTATCCCTTGGTTTTGGATGTGGTCTCAGTTTCAAGGGCTATCTAGCCCTTCCCCTTAGCCACACACCTTCAGGATGAAAAAAATTAGGACACCCCTACCTCTTCACGTGAACGTGTAAAATGAAGGGTAGGGGTAAGGGGAAGGGCTAAGGGGTAGACTTGGGATTGGCCATTAGTTTATCACTGTTAACAGGATTCCAATGTTTGTTACAAGAAAGGTGAGCTGAAAATATAAGTCAGTTCTACATATTTGTTTTGTTTATTTCTTTCTATTTAAAATACATTTTGTAAAACCCTATGAATATCTTGCTAATTAGCCACAAATGCCTCTTTCAGCCTTATCCACAGAGACCAGACGGAAAACTATTTAATTAAAGGTCTTTAATTAACCCTTTAATTAAAAGAAAACATTACAGTTTGTACAGGGACATAAATAAATGTGCATGCCCTGCTTAAATACCAATAGTGAAAGTTTAGTTCATTTCTTCAACAATTCAGTTAAAGCTGAACAGAATATTCTGAAAACAGCAGTTTAGAGTTAGACCATATGTTTAAATATGTGCATATGCTTGGTTAGTTGCTGTACCAAGTGTTGCTTTTGAATTTTCTTCATTATAATTACTGAAAACATTTCATTGCAATACTGCAGTTGTTTATGTGATGCGATTTTTCTCAAGGCCTCTAAATGAACACTGTTTAGCATTTCATTAACTCTCAATTCAGAAAGTTATCAATAATTCAAGTCAGTTGCATAAACTACAGATTTATTTAGGCTAAGAACAACAGATGGCCAATGAGCACATTACTTCCCTCGACTTTCTCCTGTTCAAATCCAGCACAACCTGTCCTCTAGCCTTCCTTCAACAATCAGAAATGCAAAAGGACTGGTGGTGAAATCTCTTTCTGTGAAGAAAAAGTCACTTCAGGTTCCATAAGTAAGTGGAGGATGATGAATGTGGAAATTGCTGCTCATCCAAACTCCCATTAGAAGTCTCCGGGGAACCATTAGAGACTCATGAAGGAATTGTTGAGGGACGGAGAGTGACAGAATAACTCACCTTGAAGACTGCAAGCCAACTAATAGGAGAGGAGAATCAATTATTCCACAGAAAATCAGTGTGCGGCAAACACTGAAAAAAGAAGGTAAAAGGAAGGGAAAGAAACAGGTATAGTACTTCAGAGAGAAGAATGGCCACTCCTGCCGATACAGTATTTCACACAATTCAGAACTTGCAAATTGCCAATTCGAAACAAATGACCATTAAGTTTTCTTTACTCTGAATATATTGTTTTACATTTGATTATATGAAACAACACAGTCAAATAGCAATTATTTTAGCAGGTTTGAGTTGCTATGTACCTAATACCTGATTCACATGGGGCTTCAGTGCCAACGCTTGACGGAGACCGTGTCTGAAGTTGGGGGATGACACGATCATCATAGCAGCGTCAGCCAATGAAATTAGTCCACAATCGGCTACTGTTTGAGCAGGGGTATTTGCATAAAACTATCTGATTGGTTGACTCTTCTGTTGGCGCTTGAAAAGTTGAGAAATTCCCAACTTCTGGGCACCAACGGATGCACAATTCAGTTCAGCAATGCCTGATGTCACCCATTCGAAATGAAAGCTGACGCCTTATGTGAATGGATGTAATAATCTTATAGAGTTTTTTTCTTCTGAAATATTTTACCCTAGGTTATTCTTTGATGAAGACAGAAATTGAGTCTATTTGGTAGATTTTCTGGTGACAATGGATAATGCATGCTGTGGTAGCCTGTGGTTAATAATGGTTGCCAAAGCAAACATGTTATAAAATTCTCATCCTATTTGTGACCCTGGATCTCATTGCCAGTCATAAGTGTCAATTTTGGAAATTAAGATGTATGCAGAGGTGCCACTGGGGGGAGAGGGGGTGGGGTTTAGACGATTCTAAGGGCCCACACACTTTAGGGGCCCCATGAGTTACTATAAGGGGTGTCCACTCCTCTGCACTTTCATCTGCGATACCCCCTCCTCCCCAGCTTTTCAGTTCCATCCGCGACACGCCCTCCTCCGACTTTGGAAGGTTCACCAAAAATATTCTATCATAGGGCCCGAACTGGCAAGTAGTGCCTCTGGATGTATGTATCATACAAAAGCTGTTTAACAGGCTTTCACTTGATATGTGTTTTATTTTAGGATAGGACAATTACTGTAGATACAACTTTAATAAAATAAATATTGGACTATGTCTTTGGACTGTGGGGGCAACCTAGAGGAAACCCATGGAAACACAAGGAGAACATGCAAACTCCACACAGAAATGCCAACTAACCCAGCTGGAGTTCGAACCAGTGACCTTCTTGCTGTGAAGTGATTGTGCTACCCACTGCGCCCCATGATGCCTTGCACATAAGCACTAGATTATTTGTATTAAACAAGCACTAGCTTATTTGTATTACACTAGCTTATTTGTATTCAAAACTAAGGTTGACGATGAAAGGGAAAGTATCAAGCCTTCTTCATTTGTCTCTCTAAAGCAGTGTTTCCCAACCCTGTTCCTGAAGGCGCACTAACAGTACACATTTTCAACCTCTTCCTAATCGAACACACGTGAATCAACTCATCAGAACAGAAGAGACTCCAAAACCTGAAACGAATGGGTCTGATAAGGGAGACATCCAAAATAACTACTGTTGGTGTGCCTCCTGGAACAGGGATGGGAAACACTGATCTAAAGTCCTTCCAAAAACAAACAAATCTATCACAAAACTCTGAAGTGTTATGTGCTTCGTAATGTAATATAGTATCAGTACTTAATGAGATTTAAAGTATTATGAAAGCATTTTGTCTGATCCCCCACCAATGGCATCTCTCATGACCCTTTATTTTTGTATGCTACACATCCTGACTATTGCTAGCTTCTTGAATTGGCTTGCCCTCATTTTTAAAGTGTGAAATGCTGATAAAATCATACAATATGATTAGATCAGGCATTACAAATGTCTAACCCTAGAGGCCAAAGGAGGATTTGGAACAGCACTGCAATAGTATGTGTCCTTACAATTCTCAGACTACTGGGAAATACCTTTGGCAGTATTTCACTTATGTAAGCCAGCAAATGGTCTTTATTTGGAAGCATAGACTTATGACAGATAAACATTTGGGTACACTGTGTTTAGATCAAACTCTGTAGAAGCGTACTCTTTTTTTTTCTACATTATTCTGGTGAGCCAAAATATTTGTGCTACTTACATAAGATAGCGAAATCAACTCAACTGTGCCACAATCAAATTATATTCGATACGTCCTGCCTTTGATTATATTTGCTTAGCAGTTGATGTTCTGTGACATTTCTCAAAGTCATAGTATATCAAATTATTTCAGTTGATTCAAGTCGGTCTGACCGGAATAATTTGTGTCTTGTAAAAAGTGTATCATGTTCAGATAAATGAAAAGGTTATTTCGTTTTAACAGATGTGACCCTGGATCACAAAACCTTGTTACACAGGTATTTATATATTTTTTGCTATATACCAAAATACATGGCATGGGTCAAACTTATACATTTTTATTTAGCCCAGGAGTTCTCAGCCCTGTTCCTGGAGATTTACCTTCTTACAGTGTTTAGCTCTGATCAAACACAACTAAACCAACTAAATAGAATCTGAAGGAGCACTTGGTTATTAAAGACAGGTGTGTTTGATCAAGGTTGCAGCTGAAGTCTGCAGGAGGGTAGATTTCCAGGATCAGGGTTGGGCACTCCTGATTTAGTCAAAAATCATTAGAATATTAAAGATGCAGTAGGGGATTTTCTTCAGAAACATTTTTGTTGTGCTGGATGAAAGTCTCTTCATATTCCAATAGTACTGAAAGTAAATTATCTAAATGTATTTTTATATTCTGGATAAGGCATAAGACTAATAAATGTTGTCAGGCGGAAAATTCCCATATTTGTGATTAGTAGCCCAAACTGTCTGTCAGCAAATGTGGATTGTACAACTGCACAACTCTGTTCAACGCAGATCCGCGTGCACCGCAGTCACATGGACACGAGTGACAGGGGTAAAAACAAATGCTGAATCTAAACTTTTAAAATCCTGAATCAATATGGAGTTACTTTTGCACGCTGAAGAAATTAAGGATGACACCATGGTTAAAATATTTCTTTTAGACATGCTTATGTAGATTGTGTTGTTATGAATGGGTTACATGCACAAAAGTGTTGTTCAGCCACTGAAATCTTCCGGTAAACTGATGTGACTATTTTCAGTTTCATAAGGGACCTTTTACAACATTGATAATGTAGATTTTTATTTAGTTTAATAACAACAACACATAAGTAAATAGCGCTATTCCACCTAGCCTGCTTTACTGAGGCAAAGAGCATAGAATCGAATGATCTTTGACTGTGGTGAAGTTGTTTTTCCCTTCACATTGATTAATTTTTTAACAATGACAACCTGTGACACGCTCCTTATATTGTTTACCATGCTACTTTGAATATTTTGTGATTTGAGGAGGCATGGATTTGGACGGTAGGGAAGGGATTGTATTGAAAGATATTATGCTAACCAGTTAGCATTTAGGCAGATCATCTACTGCACCTAAGTAAAGGTTATGTTCCATAAGACATTTGGTATATTTCCCACTGTAAATACAGTAGTTGAAAAATGAAACAGAAACATTGGCCAAGTTAGTGTTGGACGTTTCATTGCTAAATCTGACCAGCCAGGTGGCCAATCTTCATTGATTGCGCATTCCACCAGTAAGAGAAAAATGTGAAGGTTAAATAGCAGAATAATTTTACAGTTTGCTAAAAATATTGCAATTCACACAACATTATGTTAAAAAAAAGGACAATTTGTTGGTGCACATCTCTTTGGTGCATCTGTGACCAAGACAGCAAGTGTATTGTTCTCTGATGTGTCCACCTTTGGGTCCTCCACATCCAGGAAAGTTATGGTGTGGAGAAGCCCCAAAGAAGTGTACCACCCAGACTGAGACCATGCCCAAAGTGAAGCATGTGCGTGGATCTGGTTTGGACTGCAAAAACATAGCATTCCCAAGGCCCAATACTTGTGCAAGATGGGTGCATCACTGCCAAGCACTACCAGACCATTCTTGAAGACCCTGTCCAACCAGTGGGTCAATATTGTATCCTGAAGGCCAGTGCCGTGTATCAGGATGATACTGCCACAATAGAATGCTCAAAATCCCTCTGGCTCCTACGCAGGACTTGTATCTGTCATTCGCAAGACCAATTGGTGCTGTATTGGCCACAAAATGAAGCCCTACACCATACTAATGAATTTTTGTTACCTAAAACTAGGAGTTTTAGTTTCATTGTCAAACGTGATATTTTATAGTAATATGCATTGCTATGAACCTAATTTACATAAATGCAAAGGTAATTTTGAACAATTTAAACTATTCTATCAAACTATACATCACTGAAAAAACATATTTATTCAGCTTTTTAGATTGTTTATATCTCAATTTATAAAAGTACTTATTTCTGGTTTTGTAGTATCACAAAAGTAATCAGCATGATATTTAAATCAAGTAGCAACTTCAGCTACATCACCTATGAACAGCGAAAGAAATTGTTTAGTCGGCTTATTTATATAGCACGGTTATTTATTATTGGCTGAATTGATAATTATGACGAATGACATAGAATTAGAGCCTTCCTGGTAGAACCTTCGCGAAGCTTTCATTTCCAATCCAGTTCTTCCAAAGCTTTAAAACTTCCCAAACTTTGTGTAAAATCACCCAACTAACATATTCAATTTAAACCATATTGTAAAAAGGCACGATTGCTCATACTTACAGCACACAATCTCATGAGGATGAGTCTGTGCCTTTTCAGCTGCCCTTCTCTCAGAATAGGCATGGGAACAAAATTATGGCAAAAGAATGAATTCTCACAGAGAAGTATATTACCTATAAAGTAAAGCCACTGCACTCTTCTTTAAGGTCCTGATTAAATAGAATCAGAAAGTTTGAAGAAGTGCCTTTGGATGATATACCTTCAACTGTTAACATCCTAATAGCACGCGTAACCATTGGGAGCTATGGATTAAGTCTTTTATCCACCCACAGATAGGAGTGCAGTGCTGGAAGGCGGGTGAGAGTGTCAAGGGATCTGCAAGAGTTTCAGAGCTGAAAATCTTGAATAAATCAGGGTTCGGTTCTGGGGTTGGGAGAGAATAAAAAAAGAAAGACTTTAGACAGAAATTGCTGGAGCTTCTGTAGACTTGTCCATTTAAAGAACGATTCATTCATGAGTTCTAATCTGGTTCTCAACTCATATTTAGATGATCTTATCCTATTGTGAAGTTTGACACACAATTAAAATGCATTAGAGAGTGGTACAATGATTTACTGAAAACATTATTATTATAATTTTTTTAGTAAATGAGAGATAAATGACATTAAAATCACAAGATATGTTTCAATTAATGTTGGGTATAAGTAACCTGTGGGCAAAACCTGTGGGCAAAAGGTGCTTGCACAATTATTTATATATATATATAATATATATATATATAATATATATATATATATATATATAGTTGAAGTCAAAATTATTAGCCCACCTTTTAAAAAATAATATATATATTTTTTTTAAACATTTCCCAAATGATGTTTAACAGAGCAAGGATATTTTCACAGTATGTCTGATAATACTTTTTCTTCTGGAGAAAGTCTTATTTGTTTTATTTCAGCTAGAATAAAAGCAGTTTTTTATTTTTGAAAAAACATTTTAAGTTCAAAATTATTAGCCCCTTTAAGCTATATATTTTTTCAATAGTCTATAGTACAAACCATCGTTATACAATAACTTGCCTAATTACCCTAACCTGCCTAGTTAACCTAATTAACCTAGTTAAGCCTTTAAATGCCACTTTAAGCTGTATAGAAGTGTCTTGAAAAATATCTAGTCAAATATTATTTACTGTAGTCATGGCAAAGATAAAATAAATCAGCTATTAGAGATGAGTTATTAAAACTATCATGTTTAGAAATGTTTTGAAAAAAATCTTTCTTCATTTAACAGAAATTGGGGAAAAAAAATAAAAGGGGGGCTAATAATTCTGACCTGAACTATAATATATATATATATATATATATATATATATATATATATATATTATATATATATATATATATATATATATATAAAGTGAAATTAAAAGAAATTAAAATGATATCAGTTCAATGGTTAGTCCTGTTTACCAATCACATGATCTATTAAGGCAAAACTACATATTTAGAAGCATACCAAAAAATGTGTAATAGTTTATGCACATATGTTAGAGCAGGGTAAAACATTTATCCAACTCAATCGAACACTTTTTAAAAATGCTAACACTTTATTTTGATAGTCAGTTTGAGTATTAGTAGACTGTCTGCTCAATATCTGCTGATACTGCTATATAAGAAACTTTGCAAGTACATGTCAGCTTACACTAACCCTAACCCCAACCTAACGGTCCACTTATAATCTAATGAGAATTAGTTGGCATGTAGATGCAATGTAATTTAATTTAACAAACGGACTATCAAAATAAAGTGTGACCTTAAAAACATATGTGCATCCGAGAGCTTCCATCCAGAGCCGTTTTTTTAATAATAATTTTTTTAAATGTGATATCCTAAAATTCTTTGGTCATTCTCCACATCACCAAACCACCTACAGTAACCATGTTCTGTTCACACCAAGAATAATAAAATATACAGTATAGCATTCACACCAATGTGCAATGATGTTTTGTGTTAAGTGCCATTTCCCATTTCAAATGCTCAATCTTTAAAACAAAGACATTGTTTCATTTCAGTCGTTCACTGAAAAGAGTAAAAATGGTCATCCTGCATAGGAGACAATGATTAGGTGGAGGAGTCTGATGCTAGGGCCAGTTGTTGAAGTAGCAGGCCACTTTGGTATTGTGCTAATGTGCTCCTCATGAATAATTCCCTAAAAGGTAGCACGATATTTGATTTTTTCCATGGTAGGTTTTCTTTTTAGGAAACCCATGTCTGTTCGCTTGACAGACTCTCTGTCTTAGTCCATATAGTACTGGCCCATAAATGTCCCAATCCAAACAACGAATGATTGGTCTCCTAGGTAAAATCTCTATTTCGTAATCACAGCATAACATCCCAGTTTCCTAATAATTTGTGCAATGAACTTTAACTGACATTTTACTGAAAAGAACTCATTTCAAGTTAATAAGTCTCACTATTGTCTCTTGTGTGCGACCGTATGTAAGAATCATTGCATATAAGAGACAATATGTCTAGACAGACAAATGCATTTTCTAAAGAACATAGAATAGTTTGTTTTTCTCAAAATTATTTTGACATTTTAAACATGCTGTCGCTCGACATTTAAGTGCAGTTGTCTATGTCTTTACCTGAGTCTATCCATGACATCTTTTGCTTAGAGCTCAAAAAACAAGACATGACACACACCCACGTAATACCCATTATGCTCTGGATTCTGAATGAAATGTCAACAAAAGGCAAACCACAATCGAACAAATAACCTTTTATGTGATGCCAGCTCAATACCGTGTTTGCATTCAACCTTTAATATGTACCTACGTTTTCAGCTTTATTGCAGTTTTTCTCCTCCCTTGACATTTCTCCAAAGAGATTTTATACCTCATGTTGGAATTTTAGTTGGGTGTGTGGTCGACAAAATACAATATTAAAAATCCCATTAAAAGAAAAGTCATCAAATGTATATAAAAGCCAAACTGCATGATTTATTATTGCATATTACATAAAGTAAAAAGGTAAAGCTTTCTCTTGATGGTCCATTTGAGTGTTAGATATTGCTTAATATCTGTTGATACTGCTCTTTAAACAACATTTAACTGACTATAAGAAACTTTGCAAGTACATGTCAACTTACACTAACCCTAACCCAACCCTACCCCAACCTAACAGTCTACATATAATCTAACAAGAATTAGTTGGCATGTAGATGCAATGTAATTCAAATTCAACAAACAGACCATCAATATAAAGTGTGACCAGTAAAAATAATCTGATTATACACTTAGCTTAAACTTTTAACTTTTCCTTCCCTCATATTTTGGTTTTAGGGGTCTCCAACAACAGACTTATATGTGGGCAAGGTCAAAAAACACTTTCATTGTCTTATAATATGCATTTATTTTTACCTAATTATCCCAATGACTACCATATGATCGTTCAGTTATTAACATAACCTGCTTAGCGCTAAGCTAATCTGCGCTGATTTGATCGATTGGACAGTCTATTGCGATTTGTTGACTGCGCTCAGCACGAGACAGAGAGAAATGCCCACCATGGCTACAGTATGAAGTAGCAGAAAGTATGTGAGAACCCAATGCTCGAATGCAATAAAGCAATGCAGTTAAACACCAGCATATTACTCTACTCTTAACACTAACCCCAAGTAATAACAACACACATTCAGTATTAATCCACACAGTGGCAAAAGTTGAACTATTTTGAAAATTGACCGCGCCGCGCATGTGAGGAACAGCTGATGGTGGCCATAGCAAAGACAAACAGCAGAGGATTGCCAGTTCAGAAACGCATTTAAAATCGGTAAAGGAAGAAGCACGCATCATGTTTTTAACATAGTTTTGGACGCGATATGTGAACAGCCTCATACAGATTTAACCTGAGAGATACAGTACAAGCACTGATCTATAATAGATACGTGATTACAAGCCACGGAGGGTGATTACAACTTATAATACACAATTAAACATATTTTGCAAACTACACAAAATGAGGCAACAATTTTAATGACACTTACATGTTATGATCCGTAGGAAGAAGAAACTGGTCCATACGAACTGTAAAAGTTACTGACAAAGTCCCTGTCAAAGTCTGTCAGAGTCCTATAGTCTCTGCTGCTTCGTCAATAGCAAATGGCTGACGAATTCCACGTTGCTGCGTAGGTTATTGTATCAAAAATCAGAAAAATGACAGGAAAAAACACAGCACAAGGTTGGCTATACTGTGGTATTGTTGTAAAAATGAACTTTAACCCTTTATTCCCCGCAGCTGAATCTCCGTCAGTGATCGTCATCTTCATGATCAGTGTCGTAATCCCCCGTGCCTCCGCTAGTGTCTGAAGTGAAAGTGCGTTCACATTTGAACAGAACTGGAACTACATATTTGGTGATGTACCATATCGACGTCAATGCGATCAAACAAAAAATCTGAACCCAGCTCCTTTATTCGACTCTGAGTCAAATATTTCGCTAAAGAATCAATAGTTTTAAACAAGGTGCACTTTTAGAATTAAACCTTAACTGGATGTTTTCATTCACTTAGAGCTGTGTTACACACTGCATGGAAGCTCAATTTCAAAAACCCATAATAAGGTCTCTTTAACAGAAATCCACATGAGCTCTACATGTGCAATGACATGTTAAAATAAATGTGAAATGTGGAACACATGTGGATAGTTTCACATGAAAGAATCTAAAATGGTTTCAACATAGTTGATCTTCCTTTAAAGGTTTGACCTTTCCATCCAAATAATGAATTAAAGTTAAATGCATAGTTCCTAAAATGCTGTCATTCAGGGTCACGTTTTTGAAAAACCATGGTCAGTGGTCATTCATGAAATACCTTATATTTAGTTTTAAAGAAATATACTCAGGGAGAGCTCTGCTGAGAAAAAGCATTGCTATCCTATTTGCCACCACAGCACTGGTATCCAGGGTATTAAATATAAATCAGTTTCCTCAACCATAGTCCAAATAAATGATTTGGTTTAGTAAAGCATTCGTTGCATTGCTGACTTGTTTTTCAATTTAGCTCTTCTTTATTTCTATAGCACTTTTACAGTGGAGATTGTGTCAAAGCAGCTTCACGTAGAAGTTCTATAGTAAAATGAAACAGCGTCAGTCCAGTTTAAGTTCAGTTTAGTTCAGTTCAGTGTGGTTTAACTTTCACTGCTGAAAGTCCAAACACTGAAGAGCAAATCCATCAATGCGCAGGTCTAAAAACCAAGTAAGTCAGTGATGACAGTGGCAAAGAACAAACTTCACCAAATGACGAAAGAGAAAAAAAAAAAAACCTCGAGAGAAACCAGGCTGTTAGGCACGACCATTTTTCCTCTGACCAAACATCTTGTGCAGAGCTGCAGTCTAAGCACCAACTGTGAGGGTTGGTAAATTGAACTTTAATAAGGTAGAAAGATGAAGTTTGAATTAGAGATTCCATATACCATGTACCAATTACATTATTTGAACTTATTTGGTACATTTTTGAAGGAATAGCCTTTGTTTTTTTTTGTTGTTTTTTCGAAGTAACATTTGGCAACACTGTACCAATAGGTACCAATAAATAAAGCGCTTTATTTTCACCATATTCCATAAGAGAATACAATGATCATCAAATTATGTATAAATAGACTGCCATACGGTATCAAAACAGTAGCAGAATTACTCTTACAACAGATCTGTAGTTACAACAATAGAAATGAAAACAAAACTCATAAACATTCATTAACTTTGATGTAAATCACGTAGAGAATGGGGCATAAGTTCCATTCATCCTACACACACCAAATTTATTCATTCATTCAATTTTTTCAGCTCAGTCCCTTAATTTATTAGGGGTCACCACAGCGAATGAAGCGCCAACTCATCCAGCGGATGCCCTTCCAGACACAACCCGTTACTGAAAAAACACCCACACACTCTCGCATTTACACACATACACAACGGCCAATTTAGCTTATTCAATTCACCTATAGCGCTTTGAACTGTAGGGGAAACCGGAGCACCCAGAGGAAACCCACACCAACACAGGAGACTTAATGACAATTGTTACACCAAAAATATTAATACATTATTGCATCAAACAAAATTATACATAAATTTTATTTGTAGCCATTAATATACCAACCCCCCCCCCCATAATTTAAGATCTTAGAATATCCAAACCAATGGCCATGCAAACTAACATTTTTGTTATTACATTCTGATGAAATAAGGATCATTGATATATATATATAATAATATAGCATTCATTGAATCCACAAACACCTGCAATGATGCTTACATCAATGTTGGCACCCCACAACCTAGGCTCATTCTGAAAATGTACCATATACATTTCTGGAGCATCAAATACGTCCCAGGAGCTATGTGTTTTGCAGTTTTGTTTTCGCGAATCCACCAGAGGTTGCAGTGTACGCTTTTGAGATCTCAAATTTTTCTCGCGAGTGCCAGTCATGCCTGTTGTTCTTGTGTAAATCCACCAGAAGCCGCTGACTGACCAATCGACTGACCCACCCTCCTCTTCCCTAAACCAACCAATAGTGTTTTCAAAAGCACCAATTGACCAGGACCTGAGTTTACTATAGTACACTTAAATAATCTTCTTTTTCGTAAGGGATACTGTCACTACAGTATATTATGATGGGCTTAAAGTATGATGTGCTGGCTCTGGCAGTATTTGATACAGAGTTGCAGGCTTAACAAAGTGAATGCTTGGATTCAAAAGGGCACTCACTCAAATCATTGAAGGTAGACTGCAGTCTTAAATGCAACCAGACTGAAATACTTTAGCATGACCTCAGGAAAACCATAAACACCAGACATACCAGTAATAATGTTAACTGTGAATGAATAGTGTAAATATGAATGGTTGGAAATATCTAGTTTGACTATTGTGCAGGTATTAACCGCTATTTCAGGAAACATCTAACAGAGGTTATTCCTTTCAAACTTTTTCCCTCCTGGACTGACGATGTTTACATGCTGTACTCAATAAGACTCATTGTGTCATTGTTTGTCTATGATTTGCTTATGTTTGTCAGTTGTTGCGAGGCAGTTGAAGATCAGAACTGTCCAATTTATGCATGAATGCAGGTAAATACACTTCCCACCCCTGCAACCGCATCTCGCATGATTTGATATATCTCAGCTATCAAACACTTCAAGGTAGAGGCTGGTTTAAATTCAACATCAAACATCCACTGATCTGATGGAAGTGCGCTAACACCATGGCTGGATGGAGTTTGGTGAGATGTTTGATGTGGTCTCTAATAAAGTGAGCGCAGACATGTTTAATCCCTGGATGTGCTGAAACTCAGCTTTGAATTGAAGTGATTAATCAGGTCAAGGGCTTAGAGGCTCCAAACTTTAAATTTTTTTTAATTAATTTTATTTCTTTTTTGTAAACTCTAATAAAGCCTCACACGTATATAAAGGGCTGGCACTCCACTCTCATTTCTTTATGCTCTCTTCCTGATTAAATTAACGTACTGAAAAGAAAAAAAGTCAATACTGGCCTCAATATAGTGGGGGGCAATTAGTGAAGCACACTCCTTAGGGAGCCAGGCTCATGCTGTTCACACTGACTGGGACAGTATCTAGGCAACAAATCATCTGAAAGTTTCTAACAATTATACAACTGTGCTGCATTAGATGTGCAGCGGTTTACAGACTCCACTACTTACTCCTACAATTGTAATCTATCTTTAACTGTGATACTGTCTGCGATTGATTGATTTATGCCCATATGGAATTATCCAACCCAGGGTCATTCTGAAAACGTAGCCCTATATACATTTCTGGAGGGCGCCAAATACATCACAGGAGGTACTTTTTTTCAGTTTTTGTTTTCGCAAATCCACCAGAAGCCATTGAGGGTGCTTTTTGAGATCTCAAATCTCTCCGCTTTTGACTGATTCACTGATTGGCAAACCGATCGATTACCCCACCCACCCCCTTACCTATGTAGGATTGGGTTCTAAACCACAGCGGTTCGAACTGTAGTTCTGCCAAATGACTAAAAAGTACATTCTAGTCAAACCATTCTTCTGCAATCTTATCAGTGTTAATAGCTATAAATGTGGGAGAGCATTGATATTATGTGATTGTATTGTATTGCAATATGGAGCAATTATGTGTTGATGTTAAATCAAAGTAATTCACAAATACTTGAAAATGAAATTATTTAATGACAATAATTCTGTATGGTTACAACTGAATTAGTTACAAAATAACTGTATAAAATGATAAAATATGGAATGATAAAGCATATGATATAAATTGTACCCAGCTTAAATGTAAAATTAAAGTTACCAGAGGTAGAAGAAGAGACACAGGGGGAGGGAGAGAGAGACAAAGAGAGCAGGCCCAGAAGTTAGATTGCAGTAGAGTCAGAGAAGATAGACTCTAGGAGGAGAGGAGCAGAGGAGGAAAGCAGACCAGGAAAAGACAGGCCAGGAAAAGAAAAGAGCCAGAGCAGCGTTTTACCACCTATTTTGTATCTTTCTTGACCAAGTGACTAAAGCCCAAATGGTGAGACATTCAAACTGACCAATCAACATGTGACCACATCGTAAAACCCCCAAAGTCCACACACCAGGCCCTGATCTTATCAGTATCTGCCTTTGGAGTCAGTATGGACCTTCTTGAGTGAAAAATACATGTTTTGTCATGTAAACAAACGCATATAATAATTTAGCCTCTTACACCTATACCCAACCGATAGTGTTTTCAAAAGCTGCGATTGACAAGCACCCACCCACTTCCCAAAACCCATCCGACAGTGTTTTTAAAAGCAATCGAAAATTAGAAAAGCCCCATGATTTTTACCACGTTTTCAGATTGTACCACATTCTCAACCTGTTATTTACTTGCTCATTTTTATTTTATTTGGCTTTTGTTTTTGTCTTACCTGCTTTCTGGAACCGTTCACCAGACTCAAACCTTGTCGTCATGGTCAACTCCTCTCTGCATCTCAAGTCCGCCAAAGTACACTGCGAGCTACTGGAAAAACTGGTAACAGCGAGAAAGCCATCCATAGATAAGCGGTCAGGTGCTAGCGCGAAAAAGAACAGCGTCATACTGCCCCACAGCATTCATTTTAAAGATGGAATACAGCCAAATGTACTTCTGGTTACATATTTTGCGATCTTCAGAAATGTATATAGGGCTCGGTTTTCAGAATAAGCCTATGTTGCAACTATCAGCCATGATGAAGCTGGAATAATGTCGATAATTTTGAAGTAGAAGAATTTGAATTCACATTCATTATATTTACATGGAATGTTTTTTGTCTATATAAATTCAGTTCGATGTCACATTCTGTTAGCACACACACACACACACACACAAAGTAAAAATGAAACCAAAATCTTGTCTAAAAGTAACATTTGTTTACCAAATTTTACTTTGCACTACTCAAGTGTTTTAAGTGTTTGTTTGAAAGTGTTAATTCATTTAACCATTGCTGAAGATGTTGTTTAAAGTAAACAAATCAGTTTTTTGATACAATATATATTATCTACACCACAGACATAACGAGATACTTATCCAAACAAATATACTTGCAATATAGTCGCAATTCCACCAGAGGCCGCTGTGTACACTTTTTGAGATCTCAAATTTCTCTCGCGAGTGCCTCTGACGCCTGCTGTTCTCACGTAAATCCACCAGAGGCCGCTGTTGACTGACTGACTGACTGAGTGATCGACTGACCCATCCTCCTCCTTCTCTAAACCCAAGCAATAGTGTTTTAAAAAGCTCAAATTGACAAGCGTCCACGCACTTCCCTAAACCCAACTGACAATGTTTTGAAAAGCAATCCAGAATAAGAAAAGCTCCCTGAATTTTGGATTTCTGGATTTTACCACATTCTTACCCTGTTATTTATTTGTTTATTTTATTTTTTGGTTTTTGTTTTTGTCTTACCTGCTTTCTGGAATTATTCTTCGCTGGACTTAAACCCTGTCGTCACGGTCAGCTTCTCTCTGCGTTTCAAGTCCGCCAACGGATGCTGCGAGGCACTGGACAAACTGGCAACATTGAAAAAGCCGTCCACACGGATAAATCAAACTTTTTTGAAAACAGGTTTTGAAGTGCAAGTTTTTGAAATCGATCCTGTTATCATCTCAATTTGCTGCAAAAGTGGGTTTTCCATAATATTCATCCAATCTCACAGTCATGAAGCAAATCCTTATAATTTTATGGAGGAATAAACATCCTCTACAGTTTCTATTATAAATTTAAAGAACAGACGCTAGAGGATCATAGGCAACTCAAAGGATAATTTTATTGCTCAGTTGCTCTTTCATAGCTCATGAGACATAATGATAACATGTCAGAATTTTTTGTGAATAAAAAAACATTATGAAGGATCTGTCAAGTCACTCTTACAAAAAAGTAAAAAGTAAGCCTGTATAAATAGATATATATGGCAAAAGCTCTGCATATAGGTAATGTTGGTTTCAATAATCTAATTAAAAAGCATCTGTGTTCTCTTGTTCACTATTTGAATGCTATTGATGGTTTGATCTTTTTTAACACTTTAAATTCTCAATTAGCTTGTCAATCAGTCTGTCATTGAGATGATTTGAAAGCCTTTTCCAATAAAGTTACCTAATTTATTCTGGATGAAATACTCTGTATATTCAATTTGTTTTGACTGAAGTCCCTGAGTAGTATGCAAGTAGTATGGATGGAACCCTGACATAATGCATACTAAGAAAGAAAGAAAGAAAGAAGAAAGAAAGAAAGAAAAGAAAGAAAGAAAAAAGCAAAGAAAGCAAGTAAAAGAAAAGAAGAAAATAAGAAAAAGGAAGAAAAAAGAAAGAAAAGAAAGAAGAAAAAAATCAAAGCAAAGCAAAGCAAGCTAGTAGTAAAAGAAAGAAAGAAAATAAAGCAAAGCATGCAAGCAAGTAAAAGAAACAAAGAAAGAAAGAAAGAAAATAAAGCAAAGCAAGTAAGTACGTAAGCAAGTACTGTAAGTACTGTATGTAAGTAATTAAGAAAGAAAGAAAGAAAACAAAGCAAAGCAAGTTTGTAAGTAAGTATAAATAAGTATAAGTAGGTAAGTAAGAAGAAAGAAAGGAAATAAAGCAAGTAAGTAAAAAAGAAAAATACAGTATTTCTTTTAATTGCTTTTAAAAACACTGTTTGGTTTGGGTTTAGTGAGGGGGTGGGTGGGCGTTTCAGTCGTTCAGTCAGTCAGTCAGTCAGTCAGTAGGTCAACAGTGGCCCCTGTGAATTTATGCGAGAACAGCAGTCCGAATGGCACTCGCGAGAGAGAAATTTGAGGTCTGAAAAAGCATACACAGCAGCCTCTGGTGGATGTGCGAAAACAAAAACTGCAAAAAAACATATCTCCTGGGACGTATTTCACACTGTCCAGAAATGTTTACAGGGTACCTATCAATAATCAGCCTGGGTTGATTTTTTTCATGTCATTTATCCGACTATAAACCATATCATACAAGAAACTGCACATTTTGCATGTCTCTTCTGTTTAACACACCTGATTTAGGTGACCAGCTAATTACAAAAGAGCTCTATTAGGAAACTATTTTTCCAAATGACATGTTCCCATACAGCAAACCAGCTGAACTTGAAGTTAATTTACTTCTTTAAAAAACAAAGATTTCCACTAAACTGTTTGCACCATTCTTATGTGAATCTTATTACAGAAGTGTGAATGGGATTGAATTGGGACCATGAGATTTGAATAAAAGTTACATTTTATTAACCTTTGAATTGAACGCACTTCTTTTGAACTGAAAATCATGGCAAATATCAAATGATGTCCACTTTGCAGGGCACTTACTGTCTTACTGTCAGGCCACTTACACTTACTGTGGAAACATTCCTCTGAAGTAGTAAGCAACTTACAAATGTAAAAACAGGGAGTTGTAAGCTAAACCAGGCTTGAGAACCAATGAGAACTATTGAGAACCAATGTCTTAGATGCAACCCAGGCTCATTCTTATTACGTACCCCTATATAAATTTCTGGAGATTGCCAAATATGTCCCAGGGGGTGGTACGTTTTTTTGCAGTTTTGGGTTTTCGCGAATCTGCAGAGGCTGCTGTTGACCCTTTTTGAGACCTCAGATTTCTCCCATGAGGACCATTCACACCTACCTTTTCTCATGTAAATCCACCAGAGGCTGCTGTTGCCTGAACTGATGACCGAGAGACCAATATCTCCCCACCCACCCCCTTCCCTAAACCCAACTGATAGTGTTTTAAAAAGCACCAATTGACCAGCGCCCATCAGCTTCCCTTAACCCAACCAACAGTATTTTCAAAAGCAATCCAGAAAAAGAAAAGGCCTCGCGGCAGCCTTATTTTTACCAGATTTTCAGATTTTACCATATTCTCACCTTGTTATTTACTATTTTTTTTTTCGCTCTTATCTGCTTTCTGGAACCGTTCTTTGCTGGAATTGAACCCCATCAACATGGTAAACTCTGCTCTGCATTTTAAATGCTTCGACGCACGCAACGAGTCATTGAAAAAACTGGTAAAAGCAGAAAAGCCGTCCAAACGGAGGTTAGTGCCAAAAGGAACAGCATCAAATCACTCTATAGCATTCGTTTTAAACGATGAAATGCAATCATACGTTCCTCTGGCTACATAATTTTGCGATCTCCAGAAATGTATATAGGGCTACGTTTTCAGAAAGAGCCTATGCTGCTTAGATGACAGTAGTGGCATCCAATGAGGTATTCTGCTGCTGCAGATCATCAGCTTCAAGTTTTGACATGTTGCGCACAGAGATGTGCTTCTTCAAACCTCAGTTAAAACCACTGCTTATTTTAGTAACTTGCTTTTTATCAACTCATCCTGGTCTGGTCATCCCCTTCTTACATCTGGCATCAATGTCAAGGCATTTTTTTGCCCACAGAACTGTTGCCCACTGGATATTTTCAATTTTTTAGGACCATTGTTTGTAAATCATGCCTAGTAGATAAGTTTCTGAAATACTCTCTGTCTGGCACCAACAACAATATCATTAAATTAATTAACTCAAGAATTTCCCATTTGATGCTCAGTTTGAACTTCAGCAGAGTACATTGACCATGTCTACATACCTAAACATTAGACATTATTGATAAACAAATGTACTCTATCTGATAAAGTAACCATTTACTTTATTTTTCAGAAAGCAGTGGCTCCAGAATAACGTCATTTAGCTTGGGTGACTGACTTATCAACAAACAGAACTGAGCAGCTATAGGCAAAATGGCACATACAACTTTAATATGAGTTGCATTGGCATGCTAACCGATAGCCATCTCCAGGATTTACAGACCTTTATTCTTTTTCACATTCTGCACTAAGAGAAACCATGCTATGAGTGATCCTGGAGCAAGAGAAAATCCAGACACTCGGGCAATCAAAAAATTCACTTCTTGCTCCAGGCAAAAATCACACAACTTTGCTCTGCACCACTCATACAGTACGGTCTAACTACAGACTATGGTCTCAAACACCATGAACATAGAGAAGAAAAGTGATGCAAACAGTGAAACACTGCACCACTGTTTTATTAAATATAAGATTTATTAATTCATTCATTTTCTTTTCAGCTTAATCCCTTTATTAATCTGGGCTTTATGATATGGCAAGTTTTTCTGCTAGAAAGTAGCCATCAGAAGATGGGCACTCTGTGGTCATAAAGGAATGGACATGGTCAGCATCAATACTCAGGTAGGCTGTGGCATTGACACAATGAAGGATTGGTACTAATGGGCTCAAAATGTGCCAAGAAAATACCCCCCACACCATTAAACCACCACCACCAGCCTGAACTGTTGATACAATGCAGAATGGATCCATGCATTCATGTTGTTGATGCCAAATTCTGACTCTACCATCGGAATGTCGCAGCAGAAATCGAGACTCATCAGACCAGGCAACATTTTTCCAATCTTCAATTGTCTAAGTTTGGTGAGCCTGTGCAAATTGTAAACTTAGTTTCCTGTTCTTAGCTGACTGGAGTGGCACCCGGTGTGGTCTTCTGCGGCTGTAGCCCATCCGCCTCAAGGTTCAACGTGTTGTGCGTTCAGAGATGCTCTTCTGCACACCTCAGCTGTAATGAGTGGTTATTTGAGTTACTGTTGCATTTCCCAGTCTGGCCGATCTCCTCCGATCTCTGGCATCAATAAGGTTTTTGCACCCACAGAACTGCCGCTCACTGGATATTTTCCCTTTTGCGGACCATTCTCTGTAAACCCTAGGTATGGTTGTGCTTGAAAATCCCAGTAGATCAGCAATTTCTGAAATACTCAGACCAGCCCTTCTGGCACCAACAACCATGCCACATTCAGAATCATTTAAATCACATTTCTTCCCTATTCTAATGCTCGGTTTGAACTGCAGCAGATTGTCTTGACCATGTCTACATGCCTAAATTCATCGAGTTGCTGCCATGTGATTGGCTGTTTAGAAATTTGCATCATCGAGCAGTTGGACAGGTGTACCTGATAAAGTGGCCAGTGAGTGTGGCATGGAAGCAACCATCATTTATTAAAATATCTTGATCTGTGTTCAAGAAAATAAAAAAAACTCAAATATGTTTGGAACAAGTGAAGAGTGAGTAAATTATTTTCATTTTAGGGTAAACTATCTCTTCAATTATTTGTACTCACTATGTGGTTGTGTTAGTTTTGGGAGGAGTTGCATGCAATTATGTGCAAATAATCGTAATTACTATAGTGAGTACATGACATGTGAAACAAGGACAGGGTAAGATATGAGTGTTTCTCATATTTACTTGACATAGAAAAAGAAAAGGTGGTTTGTGCTCCTGAAGATCCGCGCATGACATCAAGATAAGCAAAAGCAAGTAACTTTGTCATGCTTTAACCAGGGATGACGAAAAATGGCAATTCTTTCGAGATGGTTTCTCCAGAGAAGGTGGGCGGTATATGAAACATAGCTCTGCTCTGAAAATTTATGACTGACTGCTTTGCAAGTGCAAATACACAGACGTCAGATATTCACCATTGCTTTGCCACAAAATAAGATGGTACAGAGATTAAAAGCTTTGTATTCACCATTTCTGTATCAAAGATGCCATCTGATGGTACCTGTCCACACCTCACCTATCAGAAGATACGACTGTCGTAGGCCAGAGTTATTATTATATGTATTTCATTCTATGCAGAGCCAAGTCATACTCAAAATAACCACTAGAGATTGTTTTTGTTGCTTGTGAATGCCTGAACGTGTGACAGATTGATGATGTAAAAGGGATCTTGCTGATGTCAGTTTTTAATGAGTTCAGACTGTCGAACAGACTGGGATTAATGACAACCGAGGTCTCACAGCGTGACATGGCTTATAACTGGGAATATTTTTGTATATTTTGACAAACAACAACTATGAAATCTACTGTAAATCATAGAGTTGTGATTTCAGTTTCAACGTGAAACAAACAGACCTTAAGCCAGATAATTAAGATGTTCAAGACATGGAAATTCCATGCAGGTGGGTTGAAGCAAAGTTTAAACTAATGTCTGTTGCATGCAGTGTAGGGAATTAGCTCAAAGTGAATTGATTAACTTGAATGGGGTTTTAAAAGAATCAACTCTTTAAATCCGAACAAACAAATCGTCCAGCGATCGTTCGAATGGACAGTTGACTTCAACTACGGCTATTGCTATCAAAAATAAAACCCATTTATGTTTAAGCAGGGTAACAAGATTAAAGTTTAAGACATTAGATTCATAAACATGCACAGGCACCATTTATACAAAATGACTGACTAATCTAACAGAAACTAACACCTAACACAAACACACATTCATGTTGTTAGAGAGAGTAGTAAAGGAATAAAAATAAGAGTTTGAGAAAGTGTAGTGATGGCAAAACCTTGGATTTTGGAAGACCAAACCAAGCGAACCAAAAATAATCAATTTAACCATTGTATGGTTTCTTTAGTGTTACATTTAGTTTACACCAGTTCAGTGGTAATCTGAAGGCGTTACTTGCATTTCTTGTGTGATGTGAAGAGCTCCCTCTGTTGAGCTGGGGTTCCCTTGTTGTTAGCTGGTGATCGGCTCTTTGTCCTGTGAGGCTTGGAGTGGGGTGGAGTCTGTTGTTTCAAGTTTTTGAGGCGGCTAAAGGACTAGTTGTGTTAACTTCTGGTTTCGCGTCGTACTAAACTTAGCAATCTCCAATTGTTTAGTACACCAAATTAGCTTTGCAGGGACATCAAGCATGAATCATCTATGATCAAGTGTGTATGAGTTTCCCAGTGATGGGTTGCGGCTGGAAGGGCGTCTGCTATATAAAACAAATGCTGGATAAGTTGGTGGTTCATTCCGCTGTGGCAACACCAGATTAATAAAGGGACTAAGCCGAAAAGAAAATGAATGAATGATTTAGGGCTACATTTTTGGAAAACTGCAAATATATGCCTGGCATGCATGTAAAACAAACATTACAGGGCGGTATTATGCTTCAGATAACAACTGCTTGCTTTCACACTACTACTAACCACTACTAACCAGAAAGCGGGGGGAGGAATGGAGAGTTTGCACGAACAAAAGTAAAAGGGGGGTGCGGGGGTTCGCAGGTGAAGGTGAAGACCGGGGGTATGGGTGTTGGGGGTTGCGTTGTGGCTGAGGAGGAGGGGAGGATTGGTGGTTATTGGGGGAATTGATTGCCCCCACCCTAATAGTACCTCTGGGTACTATTAGAATTGTGGGCCCTTAGAATTGTCCTAATTCCCCCACCTCTAGCGGCGCCATGGGTTGGGTTTATGGAAGGGGTCAGTCAATAGCAAGGTGATATATGCACGACAAGCCATGGCTTCTCATAAATGCGTGCAAGAAAGATGTGTGAATGGCTCGTGATATATGAGAAAATATGGCCTAGTAAAATTTTTGAGATTGTCAAAAATATACACATCAGCCTCTAGTGGATTTGTGCAAAAAAAGCTGCAAGTAGATATTGCCTCAGCCACGTATTTCAAAGTTTCCAAAAATATAGCCCTGGGCATGTATCTACAATGAGCCTTCAATGAGCAGGGTTTAAGTTTCCTGCTCTTAGGAGACCTTAGATTTATAACATAAAGCCTTTGCTACAGAAAAGGCTTGCGTCATTCATATTCTCACAACTTTCCCACAACAAATCGCTGATGTTTTGGAAAATATAAAATAGCTGTGATTCCTGTGACACTCAAGAGGCATATTCCTCTCTGTGCCACTGTCAGAGAAAGCAAATAACTCAGACATCATGCGAGATATACTCTGTAGATTATATTCATGATTTTCTCAACCTGATTCTCATATGGCGAAGACCTTCTATCAGGTCACATTTCATTCTGCACTGAGCTGTACAACAAATGGAAAATAACCTAAAGGCTGAACCATAGAGACACACCATTCTTGTTTATCCTGACAACTGATGTGTCCAGCTTGTTTCAGTTCATTTGTAGAATGATTTGTTTTATGCTGTGGTTTGCACACTAAAGAGAACACTGACATTTATTTATTTTTACTTAGGAAGGAAGATATAGTGGTGTGAAAAAGAGTTTGCCTCCTTACTGATTTCTTTTTTTTGCATATTTGTCACGATTGAATGTTTTAAATCATCAAACAAATTTAAATATTAGTCAAAGATAACACAATTTAACATATCATGTAATTTTTTATTACGTTTTTTTTTTCCATTACTAATGTAAAACAACATACAAAACAAAACAAAGCCCTCTGTGAGAAAGTGTTTTTCCTCTAAAACCAATAACAGGTTGGTCCCCCCTTAGCAGCAACATCTACTGTCAAGCATTTTCGATAGCTTTTTTGATAAAAATTGTTGTAATTCAGCCACACTGGAGGGTTTTTGAGCATGAACCGCCTTTTTAAGGTCATGCCACAGAATCTCAATTGGATTCAGGTCAGGACTTTGACTAGGCCACTCTAAAGTTTTTTCAGAAGTGGACTTTCTGATGTGCTTTGAATTGTTATGCAATTAAAACATTATAACCCTACCTTTTAAAAAATACATATTTTAGCTGAAGCAAGGAGGACTAGGATGAAATGCAAAACCAATGCAACAGAATCTCAAATGGTTTCAGGTTAGGACTTTGACTAGGCCACTCCAAAGTCTTCATACTGATTTCTTCAGTTATTTAGAAGTGGACTTGCTGATGTGCTTTGGATCATTGTGTAATTAAAACATTTTAACCCTACCTATTAAAAAAAACTTGTATTTTAGCTGAAGCAAGGAGGACTAGGCCACAATGGAAAACCAATTACACTTGATAACACTATGATTTTGATTATGTTGAAAAATAGATTTCTAGTTCTTCTAGTAGACTTCAAGGAACCAGAGGTTAGTTTAAAAATATTTAAGTGTGCGCAAATCTATTCTGTGTATTGTGTTTTGTAGATACCAATGCTTATTAGTTAGACGTTAACATTAATAAACCCATATTTATTAGAAACTAGTATATTTTGTAGTATTTATAAATTTTTCACTGTTTTTACTTATCTTATGTTAAGCCTGGTTTATACTCAACGCGTTCACTAGTTCGCTTGAGTGCACTCGGCGAATGTGACGTCATCACTGTGTTTGCGGAAGTTCGCTTTGGGTGTGCGCGACATGATTACGGCTGGGGAGTGAACAATTTTTGGAGACTTAAGCGAATAGTTTGCTTGGCGCCGCATTTGATTTGAGTTGTATAATGAATGACTTTGAAGAGATTTAGTCTGAAACAGGTACGATTTTGTCTGAAATTGGTACAGGTACAAGATTTTGTCTGAAACCGGTACGCCTGTACACACATCTTTATGATACGTCCATACACGATTATAGAGATATGATCTTGGCTAGAAATTGCAACAGCCATGGGAAAGGAAGAAAGTTTTTTGTTAGAAAGTTTGGAAAAAACTGAGGGATAAGTTTGCTAAAACAAAAAAGAGACCATTGCAAAAATGGAGTCTCAGGTACACAATTACAGAAATATGTTTTTCCACCATTTATAGGTTTAACACTGATGTATATGTTACAATTTTGACTTAAAAAATGTATTAGCTACAAAACTATTGTTTTACGGTATACTGATGCCCTGTTTTTTTAGGCTTTATTGGTGATAATGGTCAGGAATGTTGGACCATTATTCCCTGTTTAGCATAAAAGTAGGGGACAAACTAGCCAGATAGTAATGTGTCAATCGTGGATCTGGCTAAATAAAAAAAAAACATATATTTTTTAGTAAGTGTTTTTTTGTTTTTGTTTTTATTCTTTCCATAATAAAAAAAAATACATATTTGTAGAGCAACCCACATTCTGTTGTCATTAATATTTTAATAAATAGGTAGTTTTAATAGGCAGAACTGTTCGAGAGAAAACAAAAAGACAAAGGCAAAGTGATGCCTCAAAGTTTGATTAAAAAAATCTTGAATGGTTATGAAAATCTTTATAATCATTTTAAATAATTTTTAAATATAATAAAAATAATTAGTTTAAAAATCTTCAATAATATTAATGAAATGATGTAGTTCCGGAAACTTTCTACTTCTCTGTTTATCTGATTTTACGGTCAGTTTCTTTTGACCGCACCCTGACAATTTAAAAAATATTACAATGGCGAGCGCGTCAAGTATAAAAGCCTTGTCGGTTTCGTGAGGTGCCCAGAAAAGCAACACCTACCAGTAAGGGACATGACTTGATGCATCATTCATGTTCATAGAATGTTTATGTGGAAACATTTACATGGTTTATTGGTTGGTCAAATACTAGAAGCATAAAAAATAAAGAAAAATGCAGCACAAAACTAATTTGCATACTCTAAGGCTGCGTTTGTTTTGATGTGCCAGTGCTCTACTTTTCATGGGTACAGACATTTTTCCTATAAGATTTGTGACCTCAATAAATCAACACAGCTACATCATCATGTGGGAAAGAGAATCAAAAGAAGCAGCAATTCTGGACACATTTATTTGTATTTTGCTGTACTTGGAAAATGATTAACAGCTAGATGTGTAGCCCAGAAAAATTCAAGACACCTTCATCTTTTGTCAGTACCCAGAGATCCCCTGGATTTACCTTAGTCACCCATGGTGAGGAAAGGATGGTTTTAAATGCACTGCAAACACTAAGCATCAACTGTGTTTGTTTGTCCTCTGTGTGTAATTTATTATGGTGTTCACACACTGCAGGATGCTCAAATCTAAGCTCTATAGGGAAAAGTATTAAGGGTATGAATAAATTCATTTTGATATCACCCAGACAGTTTTTTAAAGACATATATTAACATCTGCATTTAGGAAGAAAGGCTCAACAGAAGAGTAAAGAAACGCTTTATTACAGGAGAGATAATAATAGGTTTGGATTTCACATCATTGGACCCTGCTGTTGATAAACTGCTTGTGTATCAGTTTCAGAAACTTCAGGGGGAATAAAAACTAGACTTTACAGAACTAAAGCCTTGTGGATTGGTTTGCTGTCTCCACAGTAAGTGTGTTTCTAACCCATCTGGAATATTAAATGTCACTGGAGGAATAGTGTTAAATTTAAATCAAGTGAAGAAGTTTACAAACAGTAAATGAAGCTTAAAATAAAGTGTATTTCTGTTTGGTCCATACCACTGGAATCAGTGCAGATTTGGGCTCTTGTTTATTGTCTCACAGCTTATAAAAGTGATCTTAAAAATAGTCTAAGTAAAAATGATTCACTTGATAAATGAGAAGATCTCTAATCAGACTACTTTTTCAAGTAACTACTAAAGTAACGTATTAATTTTAAATAAAAAAATCATCCTTGTGTTGAGAGAAATCAGGAGAAAGAGCAGATGCAGAATTATTAGCCCCCCTGTTTATTTCTTTCCCCAATTTCTGTTTAATAGAGAGAAGATTTCTAAACATAACATGTTCATTTCTAAACATTTCTAAGAGAACACATTTCTAAACATAAGAATTTTAATAACACATCTCTAATAACTGATTTCTTTTATCTTTGCCATGATGACAGTAAATAATATTTGACTAGATATTTTTCAAGACACTTCTATACAGCTTAAAGTGGCATTTAAAGGCTTAACTGGGTTAATAAGGTTAATTAGGGGGGTTAGGGTAATTAGGCAAGTTATTGTATAATGATGGTTTGTTCTGTAGTCTATCAAAAAAATATATAGCTCTAAGGGGCTAATAATTTTGACCTTAAAATGTTTTTTCAAAAATTTAAAAACTGCTTTTATTCTAGCCGAAATAAAACAAATAAGACTTTCTCCAGAAGAAAAAATATTATCAGACATACTGTGAAAATTTCCTTGCTCTGTTAAATATCATTTGGGAAACATTTAAAAAAGAAAAAAATTACAAAGCGGGCTAATAATTCTGACTTCAACTGTATATATACAGCTGACTAACTGACCGATCCACCAACCAATAGTGTTTTCAAAATCACAGATTGACCCGCTCACTTACTTCCCTAAACCTAACCAACAGTTGTAAAAGCAATACAAAAAAGCCCTCGCCTAATTTTTACCACGTTTTCTGAATTTACCACATTCTCACTCTGTTATTTACTTGTTTATTTGAATTTTTTGCCATTGTTTTTGTCTTACCTGCTTTCCAGAACCGTTCTTCACCAGACTCGAACCCCATCATCGTAGTCAACTCCTCTCTGCATCTCAAGTCCGTCAACGTACATGGTGAGCCACTGGACAAACTGATAACAGCGGGAAAGCGTCCACATGGAGGTAAGCGGTCAGCTGGTAAGCATGAAAAGGAACATTATCACATCCCTCCGTAGTGTTCATTTTAAAAACAAAATGCAGCTACTCATACTTCTGGCTACATAAGTCGCGATCTCCAGAAATGTATATAGGGCTACGTTTTCAGAATGAGCCTATGTTGGCCTTATCACTACTATTGTATGATATAGCAAATGATATATCAAAATGTGCCAAAAGAAGTATTTCCAAAGGCAGTATATAATTTGTCTTTTGGAAATGTCTTTGCTTCAGGAAAACTCCTATTGTGCTGTCTAAGTATGTTTGGAAACAGAACTATTGGTTAAAAAGCAGGGATGACAATGTCTGCAAACTTTAGTTTAGCTTTAGTTTAGTAGAGTCTGAGAATGTTCATCAGAGGGTATCAGAAATACACTCACGCCACATGCTAGTAATTGTAAGGATGCCAGTCATTGTAAGGATTTAAAAACTTTCTGGTGTCCTGAATGAAACTGGGCGCCCTCACTTCCATCAAAGCCCCGCTTGTCTCTTTGTACTGTCTTTTGCAGCAAGCTTAGCCACCCACCTGCATGATTATTTTTAGAGATGGCCATGTCAAAAATGTAAATGATCCCTGAGAAAACATGTCCCCCGTGCTCCCACACATAAGCCTACCAAGCATTGTTTTCAGCACAAAATCCTCTATGCAAAAGCCCTCTCCATCATTCCCATTACAGCCGCAGCAGAGGTGTATAGTACTGCATGGTCTATTTGTCTACACACACATATACGCAAAGATCCTTGATTGAGCATCTACACTGGATTGTCCGAATTGCAACAGCTGAATTCATCAATAATATGAATATGAAGTGTGGAAGTGTGCTCAGATAAGTATTGATGGCTTGGGCTGCATTTACTGTATTACAAATTGCCAGCAACCGCAAACCACTGCTGGCAAGGAAAAGGGAGCTGTGGGCAACTGCAGAGGTTTGACAGCTTAGGATTTGCACACATCACACAATTAAAATGAATGAGTCACAATTAAATGAGGCATAGCATAAGAATCTAGTTGAAAGACAGTAGGAACAATGAGAATGTGGATGTATTCCCACAGCGTAGCTCGTGTGTTGGTGTGCTTGCACGTAGCTTATACTATATCCAAGTGCTTGTTGATAATCTCTCTTGGAAACGATCAATGAATGATTCTGTCGCAAGGCTATAGTCATTGGATCATTTTGGAAATTGAGAAAATGGATATTTACAACTATAAAGGATGTGATCTTGCTCACGTTTGAGAGCAGAAAAAGAAGCTATGAATAAAAAGTAGTATCTAATAATAATAATAATAATAATAATAATAATAATAAGTACTAGCACTTGATGCAATAGATATCTAAAATATAAACGCTAGTAGTATAGGATAAACATATTATGCGGCACCCTGCTCATTTGTCAATAAATACAATTAAAGTACAGTACCGTACTTTATATAAATACTTCATTTTATTGTTAATATATAGCAAACCCAGTGAATCCATGGTGAGGATAAAGTACAGTGCCGTTTCCTATGAAAAAGCATCCGACTTGTGTGCTCACGTTTTCTGGACTTCATTCTTCCAAGGACTTAAGTCTGAACTTTGTGTGCTTGGTTGAGAAATATCCTTGGTCAAGACTGCCTAAAACTACATGAGTTTTTCCAGAAAAATAACCACATGCCCGATTAATGTTCATCAGCCAATCAGGATCAAGCATCTACAGCCCTCATAGTACAGTATAAGCCAATTACAGATTGATTCAAATTCATATTGTTGTTATTTATTAATTCATTCATTCATTTTCTTTTTCAGCTTAGTCCTTTTATTAATCAGGGGTCGCCCACAGTGGAATGAACCGCCAACTTATCCAGCATATATTTTACAGCAACGATTCCCTTCCAGCCATATCCCAGCACTGGAAAACACCCATACACTCTTGAATTCACACCCACACATACACTACGGCCAATTTAGTTCATTCAATTCACCTATAGCTGCATGTCTTTGGACTGTGGGGGAACAGGAGACCCAGAGAGAAACCCAAACGAACATGAGGAGAACAAGCAACTCTTCGCAGAAATGCCAACTCACCCAGCCGGGGATCGAATCAGTGACCTTCTTGGTTTGGAGCAACAGCGTTACCCACTGCACCATCGTGTCAACCTTTTAAGTAATGTATACAATAGTAATAACTATTAGGTGCATTAGATTGTTTAACTGATCGTGTGTGCATAGTTTGGGTGCATACACGAGTACTGCAATGCAAGATTATTCGTGGCTTAAATAGAGGAGTTCTCATTTCATCTGTCATCAGCATGTGTTTCTGCCTAAGCAGTGGAGAAACTGCAGTGATTAGGACTGTGGTCATCCATCATCCACTGGTTGTTGTATAATTTAACCCCTCCTTCCATGCTTTCCTACAGCCATCCATCAGCGTTACAGTAGTGATGACACTCTGATGTGATTTCTCATCAATATCACATCCAAAAATTGCTGAACCTTTAAAACGGCTTGATAAGAGGAAGAGGAGGAAGAGTACGAACGTAGAGAGAAGCAGAAGCAGGAATATAGCCTAAGGGATCTTCATCGTCCACTGTAGACTCTTTTTATGTATTCATTCCCGTGCTGTTTCACTCGCAGAGCTGCCTGGGAATTATTTGTTGACTTGCATTTTTTTCGAGAAACAAAAAGTCAAAGTTTCCATCAGAGAAATGAGATGCATGAAATACGATACGCTCTTTTTGATTAAACGTGTGACAGAGGGTGAAATTAGTTTCTCTGCACACACACAGATTCACTTTCTCACTCATTCTGTCAGTTTCTAGACGCATTTCTACAACGTCCCTGTCATTTTATTACATATCATATTCATTACACATGACACAAACAAACACACACTGTTATCCTGAGCTTTATATAGCGAAAATAATTTTTAATTTAAATGTGTTTCAAAGTTCTGGCAACTTTCTCACCCTTTTTAGTTCAAATAGGAATGTACCGTACTGAAATAATGGATTTGTGGTTCAGTGCACATTCACCCTTCTCCCATCATGCGCTGAGGCATAAAACGTATGGTTGCATAGTTTGACAGATTTATTGAAATAGCATCTTTTCCTTTCTTTTTTTTTGTCACTTCCAGTCACTCATTGTCTTGTGAAGTCAGGATGAGTCTACTAATAATGTTTCAGTTGACATGTATCTCTTATTGTAAAGTATACAAATTAAAGGTTGGATAACAATGTTTTAGTCAATAAAAAGAACAATCCAAGCTGTTTGTTCGGGAATCATCCTCTATCTAGTTGCTCTCTATGTTTCTGATTTAGTAAAAAAATGTTAATAACTCATACAGTACATTTGTTTATACACTGCACTGTAAACCCTAATGTTGTCTTTACATAAACAATTAAGTAAAGTTGACTAAACATAACTTAAAATTCTGCATTTTGGTCCTATCACTTAAAAATCAATCAATTTTAAATAAGTTAAAATTGAGTTAATTTAACTTATGTACCATGAAAATGCATAAACTTAAGATTTCAAGTGTAGTGAGCTCAAAATCATAATTAATCCTTTGAAAAAAAATAGGTCATTTTCACAAATGTAGTCTTGACTGTAAAATTCTAACATGTGCAACCTTTTGAGTACAAGGTATTTTTTTAAATCAGAAAACAAATGGCTTCAGGTATAATTATTCATCATAATGTGAATAAATGGCTACTTATTTTTGTTTAAAAATTTTTTTAACTATTTTTTCATAGTATATTATTACAACACTGAAAACCCTAATAAGTTGACTGAACTAAATTAATTGAGTAAACTCGTTGCCTCAATTTAAATAAGTAATGGAGTCTCCCAAAACTTGCATATTTAAGTTTATTTAAACTTGCCGGTTTTGTAGACTATACTTAAATTGTTCAGTTTACCAAACCTAATACAAAGTTTGGTGAACTGAACAATTTAAGTATAATCTACTTAAGTTTGGTGAACTGAACAATTTAAGTATAATCTACTTAAGTACTAAGTTTGGTGAACTGAACAATTTAAGTATAATCTACTTAAGTACTAAGTTTGGTGAACTGAACAATTTAAGTATAATCTACTTAAGTACTAAGTTTGGTGAACTGAACAATTTAAGTATAATCTACTTAAGTACTAAGTTTGGTGAACTGAACAATTTAAGTATAATCTACTTAAGTACTAAGTTTGGTGAACTGAACAATTTAAGTATAATCTACTTAAGAACTAAGTTTGGTGAACTGAACAATTATAGTCTACAAAACCAGCAAGCTAAATAAACTTAAATATGCAAGTTTTGGGAGACCCCTCACTAAATTGAGGCAACGAGTTTACTCAGTTAATTTAGTTCAGTCAACTTATTAGGGTTTTCAGTGTGGTGTAACCTTTGGTTGTGCTTTTGTCACTGTTTATTTCCTAATAATTTGGCTTAAAATTAGATAATTTATAAATTCATTCATTCATTCATTTTTTTTCGGCTTACTCCCTTAATTAATCTAGGGTTGCCACAGCGGAATGAACCGTCAACTTATCCAGCATATGCTTTTACGCAGCGGATGCCCTTCCAGCTGCAACCCATCTCTGGGAAACATCCATACAGGGAAACCGGAGCACCGGGTGGAAATCAGAGACTAATGAATGAATAAATGTGTTGTGTAATCTCTGCGTGTAGATTATTTATTATGTTCTATGACGATCCACCTACTGAATCATCCCAATTAATCTAAAATGATAAACTATCTCCAAATAAAAATATCAAGTGAAAAAGAAAGTGGTGAAATTGTATTCATAGCACAATATACAGTTAAAGTCAGAATTATTAACCCCCTGAATTATTAGCCCCCCTGTTTATTTTTTACCCAATTCTGTTTATTGGCGAGACGATTTTTTCAGCACATTTCTAAACATAATAGTTTTAATAACTCATTTCTAATAACTGATTTATTTTATCTTTGCCATGATGACAGTAAATAATATTTGACTAGATATTTTTCAAGACACTTCTATACAGCTTAAAGTGACATTTAAAGGCTTAACTAGGTTTATTACGGTTAACTAGGCAGGTTAGGGTAATTAGGCAAGTTATTGTATAACGATGGTTTGTTCTGTAGACCAGTGTTTCCCAACCCTGTTCCTGAAGGCACACCAACAGTACACATTTTCCACCTCTCCCTAATCAAACACACCTGAATCAACTCATCAGAACATTAGAAGAGACTCTAAAACCTGAAGTTAATGGGTCAGATAAGGGAGATGTACAAAATATGTACTGTCAGTGTGCCTCCAGGAATAGGGTTGGGAAACACTGCTGTAGACTACCGACCTGTATAATTTTGACCTTTAAATGGATTTAAAAAAATTTAAAATAAGAAATAAATAAACAAATAAGATTTTCTCCAGAAGAAAAAATATTATCAGACATACTGTGAAAATTTCTTTGCTCTGTTAAACATCATTTGGTAAATATTTAAAAAAGAGAAAAAATTCAAAGGGGGGCTAATAATTCTGACTTCAACTGTATATTATGGAATAAAAAGATTGCAATGTTCTAATATTGCGCAGCCCTATTTAAAATACAAATTCAGATTTTTCAAATACCTAAAAACATCTTCAAAACAGACCATGTGCCATCAGTGGTTCAATGCTGTTGCGAATGTGCACCCTATACTGACACTGGGGAGAATAAAATGCTGTCTTTATTTGAGTTCTTTTGGACCATTGCTGTCTATGGAGGATGAGAGAGCTCTCGGACTTGATGTAAATATCTTAATTTGTATTCAAAAAAATTGTGAAGGCCTTAGAAACAACATGAGTGTGAGTAATTAATAACTGAAATAAAATTTTGGGGTGAACTAACCCTTTAAAACAATAATAAATAAAAAATGTAATGAAATTGATTTAGAAACTCCCACTTCCTGTGGTCACATAAGCTTTATAAATAAATGATGTGATGCTATGTTTAAATATTATAATTGTGCAAATACATTGCAAGAGGTATATCAAAGGGTTGTCTGATATGTGATAATAATGTTAGCGTGACGGTTGGGCTTGTGGTTCTGGAAAACTCTTTTAGAATATCTCAACTATTTTTAATGTAATTTATGCAAGTGGGCTGAAATGCTATGCCTCATCACTGAAAGGGAAGTTTTCAAATAAGCTTTTCTGTCAGAGAGTGCCACTTTTAGTGCTTATGAAGTGTGCGGCCATCTCTCTCTGATTTATTTTTAGGACACGCAGTGACTATGAAAGAAGGACTTAGTTTTGGGGCTTTTTAAAAGATACAGAATCGTAATGAAGCAACAAACGCACCACTGTGACATCTTGATATTACAATGCAGCTAAAATTGCAAGAAAGAAATGCCAGAGGGTTAATATAATGCGTTTATGAGGGCCTGGTGAATCATCAGAATACTCATTTTGCACTTCATGCTTCTGATGATGAAGAAAGAATGTCTTCAAGAGATGTTTAAAAGAGTTTGAAGGTTATATTCGAGACCGTTTGAGGAGATGTTTTTGATTATAAATTCTACAAAATGATAAATAAAAAATAAGAAAGTAATAAGAGACAGAAACACCATGTAGACTTTGTTAGACATTTGTTAAGCTATTAATTATAAATTTGTGTCTGACTAAAAAGCTCCCTAAAGCAAAACACACAACGGGTAAAATAAATATTGAACAATTCACAATTTATTCTGGTAAATATATTTCTAAATGTGCTGCTGACATGAGATTGTACCAGATTTTGGTAAAAAGCCAATCAATCTAAACATAAAAAAAACTAAACCTGTATATATAGATTTATATATGAATAACATTTATTTGTTTCCTCAAAATTCTACACACACTACCCCATAATGACAATGTTAAAAAAGATTTTTTTAAATTGCTGCAAATTTATTAAAAATAAAAAAACCTGAAAAATCTAAATATGTTTTTCGAGAAAAATGATGACGTGTTTAATACTTATTTTGCCTGCTGTAACACATTTATATAAAATGTTTTAAAAAAAATTTTTTTCAGCTCTTCATGGAAGATATTGGATGTGGAGGATGTTGTATTAGCAGTTCCAAGGTCTCATGAATTAAAGTAAATTTTCTTTTCTGCTCCTGAAGCACCAGCATATCATTTACAATGATGCAACTTTAATATGCATCCTGAAAGTCAATGCTGAATCAGTATGGAAACACCTCGGTCTCGCTGGAGAGAACATTGTAGATCTGAATGAATCTTTCGGCTTTGAGTCACATCCCAGAGTAATGGAGTGTGAAAAAAAAACTGATTGTGATGCGGCTTGGAAGTAATGAAATATTAACTGTTGAATATTGGTAAGCTATTGGGATCACTATATCCATCTGGCCTCTGGGAAAGAAACGCTGGGGAGTCCAACGGTCATGTGAATTTCACCCTGACGGTGTACTAATCTAAAATGATATCAACTACCGCAGATACCCTCCACCACGGCAACAATTTCTATGCATTTCAAATGACTTTCCATTGTCAGACATCAGTAGCCGTTTAAGGGTTTGTGTGCAAGCTGGAAAGCTGTTGGCTACCCATCCAATTCATTAATGTTGTAAATGAAATCTACCATTTTTATAAATAGTTTCCGTTGCCTTACTTCCACTCTGTCTCTGGACTTTAAAGCTTTTCTAAAAAGCTTTTTCTGATTCATTTCAACCCCACAAAAGAAACTAGACCATTAATTGTAAGATATTTGTATGAACTACGCTGCTGCTTCATTACTTTTGTCTTGACAGACTTTAAATCACTTTGCTGTACAAGGTTGTTTCATCTTGAGTCTTTAATTCTGTTTATTCAACAACTTAAATGGGTAGATAACCCCACAAATGGTATACATTATTCATGTAAAAACTGTATTGGAAATTGGGACAGCTTATGATTTCTGAGATCATATGAATTATTATCTGAAACAGAGGCTGATATCTAGTGATTAGATATTCATTATTATACACAATTGCAATTGTTTAACACTTTCACATGTGAGTTTTAAAGTCCCCATGAAATCATAACTAACTAGATGATTTCGATAGTTCACATTGGTAGTTTTGTGGTGAACAATTCATCTGTGCATTTCATTAAAGAAAAAAAAAATTGTTTGCTCAATGGGATCAATAGGTTCGGCCCCTAATTTGTCAGCATTTACATATACTTAAGACAACAGATAAGAGTGTGATGCACATTGTGTTGTGACACATTCCACCCATAAACATCAGTAAAGTTTTATGTGACTTGTTTTAAAGCAGACCTTCTGTTGACTGACCAGATGGGAAAGCTTTTGTTGCCTTCATGCATTGACTAGCCTTGATCCATCCACAGTTTTTTTTCCTCAGACCATTATTGGTAAATTCTCACCACTGCTCAGTAGAAGCAATCTACAAGCCCTGCCATTTCAGACATACTCAAACACAGTTGTCTTGCCATAACAATTTGGCCCATGTTATATAGAGCTTTTTTTCCTGCCCCATTTCACCAGCATCCAACACATCGATTATTAGAACTGGATTTTTGAGAACTGGTTTGTTGATGCTTACCATTAGGGTCTGAAATTAACATTCACCAACCCCCCTAAATGCAAATACAAATTTACTATGGCAGTTAATGTATAACAACACACAGTTTGGTGGGTAATGATTCATCAATTATATTTTATCACTTTTTATAATATATGCGCATCTGTCCTAAATTAAACCTTAAACATTAGAGAAAATAATAATAAGAATATTCTCACTGAGAGAAGTGCCTGGTCTTTGAAATCAAAGTTGAATAATTAATTCTAATTAAGAATAAAGTAATCATAATTTCAAAATTATAGATTTCCCTTTTCTCTTTCTCGCTCAAATAGCCTAGCATAATTGTGCTTGTAAAGTGATTAAATTAACAGTTTTGTTTATCTTTAAATTTGAAAATGTGAGTCTATAATAATGTGACTGATGTGTGACCAGTTAAGGCTGTGTTGAAGCCCCAGGGGACAATTATGAAGCAACTTTTTCAGCCTGTCTTCAAAAATTGCATGTGTACCAGGCATTTTTTTTGTGTGTGTGTGCAAAAAGCGGTAAGCACACGTCTGTCACTTAGGCCTGTAACAATATCTATTTTTTGTGGTACGATATATAGCACCGAAATGTATTGCGAATATTATTGTCATTTTAAGACCATTTTGACACGATAATAGCATCATAATGCAAGTACACTCTTCCAAAGAACACATCATGTGATGTATTTTTAAGAATATTTAATTTAATTATAGTAGTTTTAACAATTTAATAATTAGGCATTGGAATCAGATCATGAATATGTATATCCTAACTAAATAAATAATAATAATCAATGTTAACGAAAATGTCCAAGGTAAAAATAACTAGAAAAAAGTAACAGACCTATTTTCACTCATCAGGCACCCACATGAAAATATACTATGGTAATTACTGTAAATACTATAGTGTTTTTTAACCATACTGACATCTCCAATAGAGATAGAGAGGCCGTGCAATCAGCTGAAATGTGGATAGAATTGTTTTTATGTACAGGTGATTAATATTGCATCACCAAAAATGATTGAGTTGTTGCGATAAGTCGATGATAATAATAATAATAATAATAATAATAATAATAATAATAATAATAATAATAATAATAATAATAAGTTGATTATTGTGACAGTCCTACTTTCACTGAGAAATTATTGCTATCAATAGTTACAAGAAATGCATTGGAATATTATACACTGGGGTATAATTATCATGATGATTTTAAATAACAATGATAATATTTGGAGCAGTATTTTTATTATTTTTATATATTGGAAGTCTTTGAATTGAGAACACTTAGTCTACTCACTAATTTTTAATATTATATATGTAGTGAGGTATATTTGGAAATTACTACAAAATAAATGTTTCTAAAATTACAGATATCACACACACACACACACACACACACACACACACACACACACACACACACACACACACACATATATATATATATATATATATATATACATATATATATATATATATATATATATATATATATATATATATATATATATATATATATATATATATATATATATATATATATATATATATTATCCACAAATCCTATATATTTTAATTTAACTAGATGGTGATGTGTTTATATATATATATATATATATATATATATATATATATATATATATATATATATATATATATATATATATATATATATATATATATATATATATATATATATATATATATATATATTGTTTAACTTGTTACTGGTCTGCTATACACGATACAAATTAGTAACAAGTTGTATATATATATATATATATATATATATATATATATATATATATATATATATATATATATATATATATATATATATATATATATATATATATATAAATATGTTTATTTACTGTAGTTGCTGTAGTTATAACTGTAGTTGAATGCAACCTTAATTACAGCAAGCCTTTGGCACAGCATCCTTCTTACAAGCAGACGATGAAATTTGTTGACAACACGTTTTATTTTCACAATGTGTAATATGCCCGAGCAAACGAAGACATACTGTAGATAATCCTCTGTTTTCAAACCTATATAAAAACAAAAAACAAAAGTAAGGTGTATTCATGTTCTTCTTTTTTCATTAATAAAAAGTGCTGAGCGAAGATTAATCGTTATTAATCATAATAAAAAAAAGTTTGTTTTGACATAATATATGTGTATACATTATATATATTTATTATGTATATGTGATACACACACATACATACACTGTAAAAAGTTGACTCAACTTAAATTTATAAGGCTTCACAAAATTATAAAAACTTGCTTCACAACATTTTTGAGTTGACTCAACTAAATAAAAGCTCTGCAGCAAGTTGCCTTACAATTTTAAGTTGACTCAACTTTTGTTTTTACAGTGTAGAATCAAACCAAACTATTTTCTTTCTACAGTATTATATTAAATTTAAAGAAATGTATATACAATTTGTATCATTTACATATATATTTTAAATATAAATTTAAATAAACATTTTTTCAACTATATGCATGCATGTCTGTATTTATCTATGCATAATAAGTACACAAACATTCTGTATAATAATATCAACATTTTATTTCCAATGCAATTAATGATGATTGTCTTTTACCCAGAACTAAAAAAATGTAAAAAAAACATTATTTATCTTATTTATTTATATTTTACAGGCCTAAAGAGTAAAGCCATGCAGGGCTTCTTGCACTGCAGGAGCTTCAGAATGAACTGCAGCACCAGTGGATGTTATAGAAGGCCAATCCAGTCTGGGCATCTCTAAATCAGCATGAACTCTGCTTTTCCCTGCTCCTCTGAGAAGATGGAGACAGCCACAGTTATACCCTCCATGGAGAATTCTGATTAACACTCTGTTTGTGTTTGTGGGCCCCAGAACAATCAGTAGGGAGAAATGGGAGTCTTTTAAGAAAGGGGTAAAATGCAAATGAAGGTCTATTTCTGAAGATTCACTGCCCACTAGAGAGTTTTGCTTTGGTTATAAGGGATGATTTAATGTTTTTGTCCATGCCTGTGCATTAATGCATTAAATAAGATTATAATTGAAAGAGTTACATAAAAGAGTATGCAAGAGAGAGAAAGAGAGAATACATTAAAGAGTTACATAATCATGCATAAGTGTGTTTAAATATTCACTCTCCGGCCACTTTATTAGGAACACCTGTCCAACTGCTCATTAACGCAATCACATGCAATCAGCCAATCACATGTCAGAAGCAAAAATGCATTTAGGCTTGTAGACATGATCAAGACGATCTGCTGCAGTTCAAACCAAGCATCAGAATGAGGAAGAAAGTTATTTAAGCGACTTTGAAAGTGGAATGTTTGGTGCCAGACGGGCTGGTCTGAGTATTTTAGAAACTGCAGATCTACTGGGATTTTCACGCAACACATCAAACCTTGAGCCAGATGGGCTACAGCAGCAGAAGACCACACTGTATGTCACTCCTGCTTAGAACAGAAAAACTGAGGCTACAATTTGCACAGGCTCACCAAAATTGGATAATAAAGATTGGAAAAACTTTGCCTGGTCTGATGAGGCCATGAAAGCATGGATCCATCCTGCCTTGTATCAAAGGTTCAGGCTGGTGGTGTTGGTGTAATAGTGTGGGAGATATTTTCTTGCCACACTTTGGGTCCATTAGTACCAATTGAGCATCATGTCAGCGCCACAGCCTACCTGAGTATTGTTGCTGACCATGTGTATCCCTTTATGACCGCAGTGTACCCATCTTCTGATGGCTACTTCCAGCAGAATAAAGCGCTAATCATCTCTGACTGGTTTCTTGAACACAATAAGGAGTTCACTGTACTCAAATGGTCTACATTCACCACATCTCAATCCAAAAGAGCAACTTTGGGATGTGGTGGAACGGGAGATTCGCATCATGGATGTGCAGCTGACAAATCTGCAGCAACTGCGTGATGCTATCATGTCAATAAGGACCAAAATCTCTGAGGAATATTTTCAGTAGCTTGTTGAATCTATGCCACAAAGGATTAAGGCAAATCTGAACCCAAAAGAGGATGCAACCCGGTACTAGTAAGGTGTACCTTATTAAGTGGCCAGTGAGTATATTTCTCCTTGCAATAAACAGTATGTATTACAGTTTTTTTCAGTGGCTTTGGTGCATTTCTCACAACACAATTTACATTTGCACAACAGTTAATGCATTTCTCAAAACAATTAGTACAAACAACAAAACCTTGATGATAACCTGCAAAAGCGTGTCACTTGCTCTAAATGGATAGCTCATTCCTCAAAAGCAAGTATTCATGTCAATGAAAGTGTCAGAGTCATCATAATGAAAAGTCCTGACACCATTGTTTATGAACAAGATAATCAAATGGCTTTGTCTTGTTTTCATTATGACAGTTTAATCTGTACACTTTTTACAATGCAAAAAAAGTCAGATTTTGGTGACACTTCCTGAAAATGCTCAAGACAGCACTATATACTATTTGCACAGCCACTTGAAAACTACAGTATAGTTAGACATCACTGTATTTAGTGAGGTATCAGAGTACAAGACGCTGAATATGTATGTTTCACATTTTTACACCATTTGCTCTTTGCGATTCCAATTTATTTACAGCATTGTGCAAAAGAATAAGCACACCCTTATTTACAACAAACATAAACGTCCTTTGGGTTGAGCTGTGCACAACTGTAAACAATAACACAGTACATATTGGAACTGAACCTACAACATACTCAGGTCTGTAAATCATTCATAAAATTGTTCAATTAGAAGACATTTTCAGGAAAAAAAAAAGATTTCAATATTTTTGAAAATTAGCTTGACAGATTTTGACAACTAGTTCAACATTTTTGTATGTAATGACTCAAGTAATGAAATGAAGAATATTAGTTTTATATGGAATGACTATTCAGCATTCACAAGATTAGTTAATTTTGACTGACATGACATAAGCAAATGATAATGTTATAAAACAGCACAGTTGTATGCACGTCCAAAAGCATTTGGACTTTGTTGGAAGGAATGAGAAACTGCTACTATAATGTGCACAAATGAATAATTGTTTTGAGAAATGCATTAACCATTGTGCAAATGTAAATAGTGTCATGAGAAAAGCACCAAAGCGACTGAGAAAAACTGTAAATTCCAGATGCCTTCTGTCATTTTAAGAATAAAATAATTAAAAGATATCAGCTTAAGTACAATATGTTAATATAAGTGATAGGATTGTTTACGTTCCAAAAATCACTATAAAACTGACAGCAAGTGCATTACTGTACATGTGTTTTCACAAGCTTGGAGAAGAGATGAAATTAGTCATTCATCTGATGTAGTTTGACAGCATATTTGCTAGTTTAATAGAGGTGAAGTTGTATTTAACCTGGAATATTCCTTTAAAAGAAATGACCTTCGGTGTAACCCAGCACAGCAGTGAAATCAATGGAATATCTCAGATATGTAAACATAGTAGCCTTCCATTCACAGTCAATCAATGTTTGAAAAAACAGATGGATGGATGGATGGATGGATGGATGGATGGATGGATGGATGGATGGATGGATGGATGGATGGATGGATGGATGGATGGATGGATAGATAGATAGATAGATAGATAGATAGATAGATAGATAGATAGATAGATAGATAGATAGATAGATAGGCGGAAGGATGGATGGATGGATGGATGGATGGATGGATGGATGGATGGATGGATGGATGGATGGATGGATGGATGGATGGATGGATGGATGGATGGATGGATAGATAGATAGATAGATAGATAGATAGATAGATAGATAGATAGATAGATAGATAGATGGATAGATAGATAGATATTCTACTGTATAATGAATATAGATGGATCTTCAATGCTCACAAAGCATCTGCATTTTCAGGAGAACTTAAAGAGCAAAATAGTCATGCCGATCTCCTCTGTGTTTCATGAAAGAACTGTTCCAATGCTGCAGAAGGACTGAACAGCCACTGCACTGACTAAAGTGTCAGGCAGGCTTTCTACGATACATCAAAGCCTTTAAAAGAGACTGATTGATTAAAAGCGAGAGTGGGTGGCGCTGCTCTCCAGAGCTTTCTTGAAATGGCTTTTAGCTGAGACATGCTATATAACGGCACAGATAAATATTTGTCTCCATGAAGGTATTGGAAGAAATGCAAATTTCACTGCTAGGTATTCTTATATTCCAAGATTTATGACAAGAATCTCCTGATGACTCTAAACAATCTGTGTACTGGAAAAAAAAAAAAAAAAAAAAAAAAAAAAAAAAAATATATATATATATATATATATATATATATATATAAAGAAAAAAAATCTAATCGGGGTTAATAATACTGACTTCAACTCTGTGTATATATATATATATATATATATATATATATATATATATTGTGTGTGTGTTTACTCTACTAAGATAAAGATCTACTTTATGTATTATTTGTAATTTCAGTTATTTAAAAAATACATTTTGTGTCTGTCTCTACATTCTGATCAACTCTGTTGTATTGGTGTACAACAGTTACAAATTTAGTGGTTTTTATTTTAGCGTTTTTCTTTTTTAAGCTTGATGGTAAAACACGAACGCGGTTCCGGGTGCAACTATCCTGCCGTTGTGGCTGGTGTATTCTGGGAAATTTTCTTACCCCTTGGTTTTGAGTGTGGCCCTAAAAAATCTTCGTTCGAAGGGATATCTACCCCTACCCTTCAAGCTAAAGAGAATTGGGACACCCCTACCCCTTCAAGGGAACGCGCAAAACGAGGTGTAGGGGTAAGGGGAAGGGCTAAGGGGTAGAATTGGGATTGGGCCTATATCATGAAGCTGTAACATCATTTAAAATTTAGTTCGGACAGCAATTTCATTGATAACTCGGTGTAAAAAGAAAGCTAATCCCACACTGAACGTAAGTTAATGTTTATGCAAGCCAAATTCAATACCCAGTCAAGATTATTATGTCAGTTTGTTTGCCATATTTTAACCTATTCTTGGTGTCAGTTTGATATCAATTGACTCCAACATATACAGGATGAGATATCAGTCAGCTCTCTTCAGAAACTACAAAAGAATTTCTTTCCTATCCTTTCTATTTCCTCACTTTCCACTTATTCACACTGCTGTCTAACAGAAACATTTCCGTTTAAATGGAGCTATTGAGTGTCAATCTTTATTGATGGATTGTTGAATCCACTTTAGCTGTCAAATTGTCAAATGTTGAAATATTGTTGTCAGGTTTGTGTAGCCATGAAACCATTAAAACCTCTCAATTTTCTCACTCATACTTTGTGTGTTTGCCAAACACACACACAAACACAGACATGCACAGTGGGACTAGAGGTTTCCAAGACCTCAGCCTTACAAACGGCTGAAGATTAATTAACTTTTTAAAGGTTGCTGGTTAAATACGTGCCCATACAACAGCTTGCTAAAGAAATTCTCTAACATCTGTTCTTGAATCTCTGAATACGCTTCTTATTGAGAGATGCAAGTTGAGAAGATCACCGCCCATCTGTTTAGAAGCAAATGCTTCTACTGCGCTCAGAAAGCCCGACTGTGCTCAGTACTTATACATATGATGCTCAGCTCAGTGTATTTTGTCTCTTTCAAGTGTGTGAAACACATGGTGTCTGAAACATGATTATGATCAAGCATGCAGGTTCAAGGAAGTGTGATGGGAACCTGGGATACCCTGAGGCAGAAACTGATAAAAGCATCTATTAAAGCATGACACAAACATTACACGTTTCTATTTGACCTTAACTGTAAAAAGAGGTCAGGTTTACTGCACACACTGGTGTAAAGTAACTAATTACATATACTCAAATTACTGTAATTGAGTAGTTTTTCCAGCTTGATCTCACGTCAGTTTAGTGGCTAATTCCTACAAGTTCAGTCGTATGAAATTGTACGATTTTAAAAAGGAGGCGTGGCACCTAACCCCACCCCTAAACCCAACCGTCATTGGGGGATGAGCAAATCGTACTAAATTGTACAAATTAGATCATACGAATTCATACGAATTAGCCACTAAATCAAAAAGTTACGAATTGCCGTGAGGTTGTGTTGTTTTTTCTCAGGAGTTGTAATTTGCTAAGTAGCTTTAAGAATGTGTGAGTCCCAGCCAGGACTCAACCAGTGACTGTTTTGCTGTGAGGCGACAGACCTAATTATTGAGCCACCTTGCAAAAAAGCTAAAGTAACTGATTCAGATAGGGATAACAACATATAACCATTTTTTTGCTGCTGAACATGGATGGTGTTATACAGGTATGGTGGCAAATCTGTTCTTACGGTGTGCGCACATGAGTTATATTTCAGCAAATATCTGAAAAACATGGCGGACAAGTTTTATTTTCCAATGCCTGACTGACCAGTTGTCAGAATTGTTTTGAGGTTTCCCTAAAGATTCAGTTTTGCTAGTTTGCCCCCTTGCATCTGTTACGGACGATCAAATGAAATACTTAAATGGGAAGGGATATGTGGGCAAAAATTAAAGAACAGATGCTGTCACAGCAGTTGGATGATTTAGTCTTGTGTACAGTTTCCCAGAACTGCTCAATGGAATTAAAAATAGTTGAGATATGCTCCAAACAGATATTTACTGTGTGCCTCTTATTGGCATGGCTATTGTTTTTTTTTTTTTTGCAGAAATGAAACATTTATGAATGAATGAATCATTTACAGCCTGGTGGCTCAATGGTTAGATGCTGTTGCCTGACAGCAAGAAGGTTGTTGGTTCGAATCCCAGCTGGACCAGTTGGCATCTCTGTGTGAAGTTTGCACATTCTCCCCGAATTCGTGTGAGTTTCCTCCGGGTGCTCCAGTTTCCCCTACAGTACAAAAACATGCACTATATGTGAATTGAATAAACTATTGGTCGTAGTGTATGAGTGTGAGAGTGTATTGGGGTTTCCCAGTAATAGGTAGCAGCTGGAAGGCCATAGTTGGTGGTTGATTCCACTGTGGAGTAGAGAATTAGCTCAAAGGTTATTGAAGATTCATTTGAACAGGGCTTCAAATGTATTGACTCTTTAAATCTGAACAAACTAATTATCCAGCGACTGTTCAGATGGACAGCTGATTTCAATGACGGCTATTGCTATCAAAAATAAAAACCCATTTATGTTTCATTTCATAAATATGCACAGGCACCTTTCTTTATACAAAAGGAAACTTTATTGACTAATATAACAGAAATTAACACCGAACACAAACACACATTCATACAAGTGTATAAGTAGCATATTTCAGATTGGGAAAAAATTAGTCAGTGCCCTATAGTACAACAAAATGTACCGGGAGAAACAGTTATTGATTACAAAAATGTAGTCTGATGCCCGTTTTCCAATTAGCCTGGGTTGCATCTGACATAAACATAAATGAAAATGGATGCATACCTTGCAGTAATGTGCCATCGTATTAAAGAATACAAGTAGTCATAGTGTTATACAGGAATATTTGAAGTTCCCTGAACTCCACACTGCTGAACACATTAAACAAGCAGAGTGTGTTTTCTGCAACCCAGGCTCATTCTGAGAACGTAGTCCCGAGGACGTTTCTGGAGACCTTCTTGCAGTTTTTGTTTTTGCGAATCCGCGAGAGGCCGCTGTGCGCGCTTTCTCCCGCGCCGTCGTCGTGTAAACCCGCTAGAGGCCGCTGTCGAACGACCTTCCGCCTGTCTGCCTGGATGACAGAATGATTGACCGTGCGACCGGCCAATCGGCTGACCCACCCTCCTCCGTCCCTAAACCCAACCATTGACGATTCACAAAAGCCGTCCAGAAAAAGAAAAGCCCTCGTCTGATTTTTACCATGTTTTCGGATTTTGACCACATTCTTACCCTGTGACGAACTGGTTCACTTTATTTTTTTGATTTTGTTTTCTTACCTGATTTCTGGAACCGCTTTTCCCCGGACTCGAACCCAGTCGTCGTCGTGGTCAGCCCCTTTCTGCGCCTCGAGTCCGCCAAAGTACACGAAGAGCTAACCGGACAAACTGGTTGCAGCAGGAAAGCCCTCCACACGGAGGCGAGCGGCAGGCCGGCAAGCGCCTGAAAGGAACGGCGTCACACCGCCCCGCAGCGTTCGCTTAAAAAAATGAAATGCAGCCGGACGTACCCCCAGCTACGTATTTCGTGGTCTCCAGAAACGTCCACGAGACTACGTTTTCAGAATGAGCCTGGGTTGGTTTTCTGGAGTCATGGGCAAAAGAGAGCCAACTATCTAGTTACTGACCATGTCTCAAACATGCTTCCACCTTAAATATTGTGGTGAAAAAAGCTCTCTCTTAGACAGCAGGCCCCAGTACCATTAGAGATCAGTCCAAAAAAAGTAGCTACTTTCTTCAGATCCCTCACTAATGCCACTGAGAAACTGTCTGCAGTCCAGCAGCAGATGGGCAGGCCAAAAAAGACGCTGATTCACAAGGTGGAAAAGAGGAGAAGAGCACATTTTTGTTATGCTTCAAAGAGTATATGAAGAATGTGAAGCAGTTGGTGCTGCTTTAACATCTTTGAACACCAACATAACTCCCTTGAACAGTGTACAGTTTGAAGCTATCTCATAGTGTCTTCAAGCCCTTTCAGCCTTCAATCATGCCTTGGTTGAACTCTCTGCAGAGCAGGTTGTCACAGTTTCAAAGATCATACCCATTGTCAGGAGGCTTTTTTCATAAGATCAACGAGAAGGCAGACAAAGTGACATCAACTATGAGGATGGATGACAATGCCAATTTAAATAGCATACTTGAAAACATCCCACATTTACAAATGCTCTTTATAATAGCTAAAACCCCAAACAAACAAGAAGAAAACACTTTACTTGAAGGGGTGATCATAAAAATTGTATAATCATGGCATGTCAGAAAGTGTCATTAACTTAGTTATGTCACTTTAAATTATAATTGTGTCATGAATTTAATTGGTACATATTGAATTTGTCATTAAGATGTCATTAAATATTAATGGCGCTGTTATAAAATAATTTGACAAATTAGTAAAGTGAGTATTGATATTTTTACTGATCATTTTTAATAAGTAAGTGAAATTTATTTATAAACTAATTTCGAGAGGATCACATGCTTATGATTGCTTGCAGCCGGCCCCACATTATTCAGTTCATGATTCACTAATCAGACGATTCCTAAGCCACTATAAATACCCTAAGTTTCATATAACGGCCATCTTCATTTTGAAAAATCCCCCCTTCCACCCCTACTCCTCCTCCTTTCCTAGATGGGTGGCACGGGGTTAGCACTGTTGCCTCACAGCAAGAACATCACTGGTTCTAGTCTTTACCAACCAGCTGACGTTTCTGTGCAGAGTTTACATGTTCTCACGTGGGTTTCCCCTGGGTTCCCCGGTTTCTGCCCACTGTCCAAAAACATGCACCTTAAGTTAATTGACAAATCCAAATCAGCACCACAGACGTGCTCCTAGTAAGTAGTTATTTCTTAAAAGCAATCACTATCTGTTCATTAGCTACTACAGCAGGGGAGTTCTCGAGATCTACCTGAGCTCAAAGTCCCCTCTCACCTTGCAAACAGGAGGGAGCCCTGGGCTCGAGGATCTTATCTCCCGGGACAGCATGCCAAACAAGCTTTATAATCAATCATCAGCTAAGTGTAAACTCTTGAATTCAGTTTGTTCCACCGAAAAAAGTGATCAGAAAAATATTCATAACACAATTAAAATGGCCCCATGACAATTTATTTCCACAGATTTATGTTATGTTCTTACGTTGTGTTTTTGTTGCAGTTATGTTGTCTTGAAATTGTCAGGTTGTGATGTATTTGTTATGTTATCATAATAAAGACAGCTCAAACAATATCATCTTTACTTTTAAAATGACATTAGAGACATGAACTGAGGGAACGACACCTAAAGAAGTGTCTTGAAATGTTTATTTTTGTTCAGTGTGTGATTGAAACTGAAACAGGAAGACAAGATGTGGCATATGGTAACTCCCCATTAAAAAAAAAAAACAGCCAATAGCACATTATTATCACAGCTCTGTCTGTAAGAGTGCTTGAGCTCAAGCGCATCTCGAAGGATGGCAGGAAATGTCAGAAACTAGAGAGTGTTGTTTTGGTGTGAATACTTGATGAGTATGAGGTGACATCAAAATAATTGTTGATTCATCAGACAGAGGTGACAACTTTTAAGTTTTGGATGTTCTATGCATTTTTAAAAGGAACCCTGGGTATCAAGACTTGTATGCCTTAATATAATGTAGATGATGTCTCTTTGTGAATTATGTAGAAAAAAAAACAATATTAGCATATTTATGTTATTAAAAAAATCCACATTTATTTTGAACCATACTGTAGGTGCTAATTTTTGAAGACATATGTAAATGTAGTTGCTCCCACTCTGGCACTATTTTAACTGGCACTATTGTTTCTGTTGTAAATGCAGCTTACTGAGGATACAAAATAAATATATGATGCCACATTGTGCAGTTTCTGCTTGAAATTTCATTGTCGTTTATTTTCAACATCTGTTTTTGCTGCAGCATCAGTCATAACTGGAAAAACACTTTCTGACTGGGGTTATTACTCCTGTCAGAAGTTATTTTTTTATATTAAACACTTACCTTACTTACTATTATGAAACTGACCAATTGCCAAGGCACTGAGTGAATGAACTTTCAGTAAAACTGTGAATCATTTATAAAGCATTAGTGAATGTATTACCTGTTAAGCATCAACTCTACAATAATAATCATTATAAAGCATTTTATAACCACAGCTACAAATGCTGTATTCTTGACTTATAAGCACATTTATATTGTGCTTAATAATTGTACTTTCAAAATTTGCGAGTGATTGATTTTTCATTACTAAATTAAGTATTGCATTATTTACAAACCAGTTGTGTTTTAGTGTAGTCAATGGTTTTTAAGGTCATTCATAATAAGTAAATGATTAATAAACTATTGAAATCAACTTTTATATATCTTATTATTCAGGTGTATAGAAATGGTTACTATGTATGTTAATAAATGCTTTATTAACACACCTTCATGCAGTTTTGTGACCTAATCTAAAGGGAGGATTATTTATGCTTCATAAATCCCTTATAAACGACAATTAAAGGCTTAGTATTTAATGAACATTAACCTTTGCAATCTTATCTAGAAAATAAAATTGCTGTGAAATTACTGTAAAAAAATGGATAAAACAACATCATTCATTCATTCATTCATTCATTCAGTTTCTTTTCGCCTTAGTCCCTTTATTAATCCGGGGTACGCAGCGGATGCCCTTCCAGCCGCAACCCATCTCTGGGAAACGTCCATATACACTCACTCACACTCATACACTATGGACAATTTAGCCTTCCCAATTCACCTGTACTGCATGTCTTTGGACTGTGGGGGAAACCGGAGCACCCGGAGGAAACCCACGCGAACGCAGGGAGAACATGCAAACTCCACACAGAAACGCCAACTGACCCAGCCGAGGCTCGAACCAGTGACCATCTTGTTGTGAGCCGGCAGGATAAAACAACAACAATATATTAATTTAACAATATATTATGATACATTTCAAAGTTATTAAGCAATGTTTAAACTGAACAGCAATTTTAGATAAGGTTGCAAAGATTTATTTTTTATTTGATACAGTTTCATTTGTGCATGTTCAAATGACTAGAAATGAATACGGTCGTTTATTTTCTTTCTTTTTTATTCCTGTTTAGAATATAACTGAACCTATAATTGTCATTTATAAGGGATTTCCAATCCATAAATAGTCCTTACTTTAGATTAGGTCACAAAACTGGATGAAGTTGAGTTAATAAAGCATTTATTAACATACAAACTAAGTATTCGTGTACACCTGAATAATAAAATATATATATATGTTAATTTAAATAGCTTATTAATCAGTTACTTATGCATTCTGAACGATCTTAAACTAGCATTAACTATTTCTAAATATCTGGGTTGTAAATAATGCAATACTTCATTAAGTAATGAAAAAATAATCATTAACAAAGTATGAAAACACAATCATAAAGTACATTATAAATGTGGTTATAAGTCAAGAATACAGCATTTGCAGCTGCAGTTATAAACTGCTTACTAACGTTTATTAATGTAGAGTTAATGCTTAACAGATGATGACTTCACTAGTTTGTAATGCTTAATAAATTATTCATAGTGTGCAGTTATTATAAAGTGTTATCGAACTTTGTACATCAGTAACAGGCAAATGTTGGCATGATCAAATATGGTTATTTATTTTGCAAATTTCACTCGGTATCCGAGAGAGAAACCCTGCTGTTACAGTATTTAGTTTAAAGGTACAGTAGGTGATCTGCCAAAATTCTAACCAGTTAGCATAATATATTTAAAACACAGTCCCTCCCCTGCCATTCAATACCACGCACAAACTGAAACACAAACGCGCACCTTAAAGATGACAGTAGACAACCCACTAGATCATGTCAGTTGCCAGTTAGAAAACTTTATAGTACTTTATAATATTACAATTCTAAATGAAAAACTATATTTTATCTAGCATGTTTTCAGTTATGTAGCAAGCAAAACTTGTCATATTTCATGCATTTAAGGATTGCTGGTCTCACTCTCTCACTCGCTTTGTCCTAAAGCCACTTCTGTGTGCTTAGTGGTTGGCCAGTGGCATGCAGGAATTACACTTATTACAAAACCCTACTTACAGTACATGCTATTTCAGTATTCAAAGTAGCATAGTAAACAATATAGGGAGCATGTCACTGGTTGTCACTGTTCAAAAATGAACCAATGTAAATATAAAGCCAACTTCACCTCAGTAAATCACCACATTTACTTATGTTTTGTTGGTAAACTAAATAAAAATCTACATTATGGGTGCTGTAAAAGGTGCCTTATGAAATTGAAAATAATCACATATTGATGCATGAAATCACTTTCACATTATACGTGTCTTGTAAACGTTCCCTTTAAGTAAAGTGTTATCAAAAAAACTAAAACATTTAAAGTGATAACTGATCTCACAAACAACCTAATCACAAATCTCAATCAATGCTTTGGAGCTGTTGAGCCCATATGGATGTTGGCCAAGGCCACTCTTCTGGATCTCCGATTTAAGACTGTTTCTTTTGGCAGTGCGGTTAATGCTGATGCTGCGGTCAAAGGCCGCATTGTGAAGTAATGTGGGAACCATCAAAACTGCCTCCTACACCTGAGTCACCCCAGCCATTAACTTCAGAAGCAGCAAGTTCAGGAGGAGGACAGGGAGATAGAGAAGAGGGGAACTCTGGACAATAAGATGAATAAGATACAAACATTGTCGATAGAAATGCCACGGTTAAATTGCAGCAATACTAAAACACATTTTACATTAACAGTGATTCAATGGAGTTTTGAAGAAAACATCAAACTTTTCCCCCCTCACTTCTACCATGTTGCCTAAATGCATTTTTCAATAGTAGATACTGTAGACCTGTGCAATGTGAACCGATTTTTCTAAAGCTAAAGAAATTCATCAATATCCTTAATGATCTGTCAGCAACACATAGAGGAAATCAGTTGAACATGTACAGTATGTAGACTCTGAATTTCATTATTTTGCTAATGAATTTCTACCCAATGACCCTGCAGACTGAGTGAGATCACTGAAAGTGAAAGTTTTCTTTGTTCTATTGAATATATATTTTTTATATTTAGGAGTATTCACAAATATTAAGGATGACATATCAGTCCACTGCCAAGCACTGCCGAACCATACTGGAGGACCATGTGCACCCAATGGTTCAAACATTGTATCCTGATTTTCCAGTGTTTTCAGAGAGGAAGGAGGGTCAGCTTCTTTACACCACTTATTTTATTTGGGGAGCAATCATGCAATCGCTTCATTGCTTCACAAGAGTAGGCGGAGCTAAAATTCTCATGTTGAGCAAAACAACCAGACATTATCTTACCAATGATAGATGAGAAAGTCTGTATTACACTTTAAAACCCAACAGTCAACTTTATCAAATGAAATGAGTGTAGTTAACTCAAAATTTACTGAAAGTTAATTTTACTAATTTGAAAAGAGTTTTGAACTCTAGGTTGAAAGTAATGAGTTAATTAAACACCTCATTACTTCAACTTAAATGGAGTACTTTCACAATACTCACATAGTTTAGTTTTTTAACTCGAATGGTTCGAATCAGTTTCCTCAAACGGTTTGAGTTTCCTTAACTTATCAGGTTTTAAAGTACTCAGTTGGTTTGAGTTTTCTTCATTTATTAGATTTACTATGATCAAATTGCTTCATTTACTCAAATGGATCAAGTTCACAGTACTCATTAAGATTAGTTTTTGAACTTAAATGGTTTGTTGCAATCGGTTTCCTTAAATGGTTTGAGTTACCTTAACTTTTGGGGTTTTAAAGTGCACTTACCATTGGGAAAAAAAGTCTAATCCTAAACTGATCATGCAGCCAATCCCAGGTATAAAAAGTGCACTTTCATAATGTATTTAAAGTGCTGTATTTTTGGTGACTACTTTTGTTCTTAATGTACTAATAGTTAATCTTAATAGAACACTAACCATCTTTTATCACACTTTACCATGTACTATCTGTACAAATAAAATACACTAATAAATTATGTAAAATATAACTTAACATATATATAGTACACTAAAATTATACTTAATGTGCTCTATTTTCAGAACCTAATTTTGAATTAATGTACTAATAGTTAATCTTTAGAACTATTTAAAATTAACTTAAGATGAACGTCAACACAGAATCTATAAGCACAGTTTAGCACGATTGTCTAACCTTGCCGAGAATTCCGCGCCGAGAGCGGTTTGTGATTGTGCCACGCCGTTCCAGGCTCAGTGGAGAAACAACCATCACTATAGCAAAGAGTTTTTAGAACGGTTTGGCACGATAGTGGGAAAGCAGCTGATAAAAGCTGACAGAAGAAAATATTATCGATTGGCAACCTTGGAGCTCACAATAGGTCTATCTTTTAAAGGTCAGTTATTGTTAAAAATCAATGTACCTATTAAGAAAATGAATGGAGTTTTAACTTCTGGAACCCAATTGTTAATGTGAACACGTCTTATGTAGTAGTTTGTGCGTTGCTAGGTTACTATGAAAATCTCAACATTCTATTATATTCTGATTTTTTCCCTTTTTTTGAATCTGGTTCATTCTTCAGTCTAAATTTGTAGGGTTTTTGTCAGTAATTGTTTTTCCCTCAGGCAGAGATTGTTAGTCTGATCATTTCGAAAAGTTGTACAACTCTTCTCAACAAAACTTCACAAATTGAATATCATTAATATCTGTTTTACAAATGTGGGTGAGCCACATACCAGAGTTTAATACTGAGGGTTAGGAGCTTGTTCAACAGTATGAGCAATATTTATGAAAAATGTAGGGCAAGCAGATAAACACTGGAAATCATTAAAGCTTAATTGTGTTGTGTACTTGTTCATAGGAATAAGATTTAAATAGAGCTAAAATGTATGCTGCCAAAGGCAAAATGCAATAACTAAACCAATGCTGAAATATAGACCAATATTTTCAAAGTCTTCATTAACTCTTGGTTCTTATGCTATCAGTTTTCATAGTCACTTCTTTGAATTTTAAGCATTGTTCAAACAAGGCTGTCTGATATAGGATAAATGTAATAAATCTGATTTTAGTCACAATTAGTTTTAACAATTAAGACTTTAATTCTGTGGTGTTATTAAAACATCTATATACAGTCTCACACTGTGAGTCAGTGGTCTTACAATGACTTTTATAATGAAAAGATTGTTGGCACTGTGAAAGTAACAAACATAATTTGTGTATTAATGAGTTTTAAATTACACAATGCATTATATATTCCAGTATTGTAATAGCAAAAACGTATTATATACACTCTCAGAAATAAAAATCCGCACTGTGGCGGTACCTTCTCAAAAAGGTATATTTTTGTTCCTAACAGGTCTTTAAAGGGACAAATTAATACCTAAAAGGTGCAAATGTGTACCTAATAGTACCTTAAAGGTACAAACGGGAATCTTAATGTACAAAAGTGTACTCTAAAAGCACAAATTTCCTGTAGTGTACAAAAGTGTACCTGTCACAATCACTAGAAATCCTGGCTTGTAGATCGCTGGGAATCATTTACTTTCACTTGGACTACAAACCCGTCACCATATGGACTACAAATCCTGTCATGCACCTCACACACACACACCTGTTCCGGTTTTCTGTTGATCACACGGTCACTTTATTTTGATGGTCCGTTTGTTGAATTTAAGTTACATTGCGTCTACTGTACATGGCAACTACTTCTCATTAGATCATGAGTAGACTGTTAGGTTGGGGTCAGTGTAAATTGACATGTACTTACAAAGTTTCTTATAGTCAGTTAAATGTCTGTTCAAGGAGCATATCAACAGATATTAAGCAGACAGTCTACTAATACTCAAATGGACCACCAAAATAAAGTGTTACCGATTACACACATACACCTGGGAGCTGCTCTAGGACTGAAGGGTTTGCATGAAAAGGGGAGTTTCATTAGGTGCACTACAGCTGATTTTCAGAGGTAATTCAAACACAGATGCGGAGATAGACTATGACTATGTTTACATGGACCTCAGTAATGAAATTATTCACATTTTTAAATGTTCCTTTTATGAGCCCATTTTAAATGTTATAGCACATAATTCGACACTACGCTATCCACATTTCCTCCAGAGTTTCATGTAATTTCCGGTGTTTCATTTTTAGTTTATCGAGTTTAACTGCAGTTTGGCATTTTCACTTTCTTTCAGGAACGTCTCATGCATGCCCCCTGTGACAAATGAGATATTGGATGGGAGGAACTGCTGCAAGAGTATTGTTTTAATGTAATTTTTGATACCGCACGCTGTACGGGAGAAGAAAAAACCCTCTGCATTTCTCGTTAGAAACACAGCCATGTGTGGATATACTATACTGTCACAAAATCGGGCAAAAATCCTACACGACGGTAATAGTTTGATTAAGTTTACATGTTTACATTCGGAGAGCAGCATTTACAGCGGATCTATCAGTCCATAATATTATAGTGATATTAATATACTGTAAACTTAGTAACTAAATCATTTTGACTAAGGTATGTTTTTAAAAACTGAAAGAGTACTGCTAATGATACTAACTAACTATCTGAATAAACATAAACAAAGAACATTGATCACACACTTACCAAATCTGTAGAGACAGGACAATCAACATCAACAGGAACCATGTCTTTTTTTAAAGAAAGACGAGTGGCACTCTCTGCCGTCTGAACACTGTAACAAGTAAAAACAGTCTTCGAAGCTATATCATGCATATTGATGAAGTTGCACCTCATTCACAATTAAGCACGCTGATTGGTTCGAACCAAGTCTTTCTCATGAGTTAATGCTGAAAGCTCATCACTTTGTACCCGCCAGTACAGACATCCAGTATCCATGCTGGAATTTACATGAGGATTTCAAAGCCGTGACGGAACTTTAAAATTCAAACCGGAAGAACGAATTTGCTCGAAATATTGCAAAAACAAACAAATTTTCACTTTTTATGGAAATATATGTGTCCTAATAGTGTTTGTAGCAACGTGGGACACATATATATGACTGTCACCATTTCAAAAAATGTGTTTGGTGTTTTATGACCCATAAAAAACTGCACAGGGATCCTCACTCTTGTTGTCAGCATCTGCTTTGTAACAGTACCCTTTGAAAAGGTACCATCCCAGTGACAATTTTTGTACCTTTATATCTGAGTGTGTATGTTCGAGTATACATAAACTATTTATAAATGCTACTCCTGCCAAAATACTCAGATCCAGCTGAAAAAGAAATTAAATTCAAAATAAAATGGCATTTATAAACATTTCAACCGGCTGGAACATTTAGAGTTGGTTTTCAGGCTTTGTATGTGAGATTTTAAAAGAGCATAAGATAAAAATACAAATGAAGCTTCTAATGATTGACTTTAAGCACAAACAGATTTCCCATTTAGAACAACATTCATCACTGAATCATTGGCAATAATTAAACAACAGCTTGGTTTTAATTTCTTGTTAAATTTGAGATGCCCCTTTTATGTTAAACACCTGAAATGTTCAAAGCAGATGGTCAGATGCAGAATGAGATATTTAGTGGCACATTCACTTAAGCTGGTAGAAAAAAAATCAGTGTATGGATGAGAGATACTGTCTACGCTGAACATTAGATATTATAAAACAAAATCATTGCAGGACACGTTGAGTTTACTTGAATAAGGAAACATCCAGAAGCCGAAGAAAAGATCAGCAGACCTCATAAATTAGATTATACACACAGGCTATTATAATACACAAGTATATTATCTTGTCACCTCTATATGATGCAACCCAGACAACCCACATTTACATTCTCGATACAGGAAAATAGCACGCAGACAAAACAATCTCAAAGGACTTGCTTAACTAAAGGTTGGCAAATCCACACACTTTCAGCGTTACTGATTCAGCACTTTCGGGAAAACTCTTACAATTTATATTCAACGCTTAATTCTACACATGAATGCCAAAAAGTCCATTGAGTGGGATTTGTTTTGCTTTCTCCCCGTAAATCTTCCATAAGCTACTCTGTTTCATTCTGCTGGTGATATTTAACACTGGGAGTAAATCTGTAGCGCTGAGTAATGAAAAAAAGCAAACGATGTTCAAATGAAATGAATTGTTCAATTAAAAGAACCGGCAAAGCATGCGAAGTATCTCTAACGTGAGAATCTCTTAAGCAATGAGACTTATGTGGATGGACTCGGAAACTTGTTCAAAAATAATGAGACTGTGGGAAAGAAATACAATGCTCAATATACAGCCCAATCTGTGTACTCTATTGGTTCTACTGTCCACAAAAGATCTAATACCTGGTATACATTGCACAATTTAGGTTGTCGCTGACAAAAGATGAACCAATAGCTACTTTTGCACTGTCAAGTCAATGGCTGGACAAAAAGCAACCCAGGCTCATTCTGAAAACGTAGTCCAGTTGACGTTTCTGGAGACCGCGAAATACATCCCAGGAAGTACGTATTTTTCCAGTTTTTGTTTTCGTGAATCCATGAGAGGCCGCTGTGTTCGCTTTTTCATAAATCAAATTTCTCTCGCGAGTGGCATTCGCGCCCACTGTTCTCGCGTAAACCCACCAGAGGCCACTGTCAACCGAACGTCTGTCTGACTGGCTGAATGACTGGATGACCGACTGGCCAGCCAACTAATCAACTGACCCACCCTCCTTTCCTAAACCCAACCAATTTTATCGATTGACCCGCCCACCCACTTACTTCCCTAAACCCAACCAACTATTTTAAAACTTGAGACCTTTTCAAAAACCTGAGACTTGAGACCCAGAGAGGAGTTGACCACGATGACGGGGTTCGAGTCTGGGGTAGAGCGGTTCCAGAAATCTGGTAAAACAAAACCAGAATCCAAAAAATAAAATAAACAAGTAAATAACGGTGAGAATGTGGTAAAATCCGAAAACGTGGTAAAAATCAGACGAGGGCTTTTCTTTTTCTGGACGGCTTTTGTAAATTGTTGGTTGGGTTTTAGGGAAGTAAGTGGGTAGGTGGGTGGGTCAATCGATAAAATTGGTTGGATTTAGGGAAGGAGGAGGGTGGGTCAGTCGATTGGTTGGTCGGCCAGTCATTAAGTCAGTCAGACAGACAGTCAGTCAACAGCAGCCTCTGGTGGTTTTACGCGAGAACAGCAGGTGCGAATAGCACTCGCAGGAGAAATTTGAGATATGAAAAAGCACACCCAGCGGCCTCGGCACCCTAACTCCTTTAGGACTACATTTTCAGAATGAGCCTGGGTTGGGATTTTTACTACAAAGTTTGTATGAAATAATGCTTTATTATATTCATGATGGGGTTCATGTCTCACGGGGTTCGTACTCTTCAATGAAACATTAAAACAGACAGTATCTTTCAAATACAAATACAGTGCAATAACTTCGAGAGTGAGTAAACTTTACATTTTTCTGTTATTGTTTCTCCTTGAATGACTATTGCATATAACATGTGTCCAGGTAAGGTGTATGGTAGTAGCTTACCGTTTCTTATGTAACATTTTCATCCCTACCCCTTCACACTCTTTTACTAGGGCAAATGGGAGGGTATAGGCATATGGTTAGAGGTAGTGGTAAGGGTATAAAATAGAATTGGTATTTAGCCTATATTGTCAATGAGCCGAGTGAGACATTAAATTAAGGTCCTGACTCTTTGTGGTCATGAAAATTTCTCGGATGTCCTTTGAAAAGAGTAGGGGTGTGACTGCAGAATCTTGGCCAAACTTGCCCTCACTGAAAAAACTGCAGGGTTCCGCACATTTCATTCATGTTGTCCCAACACAAAATTAATTAAGCTAACTTAACACTTAACAGCAAATTTATGTGGATTAAACATGAAAAATTAAGTTATCCAAATAAAATTTTAAGAATTGTGTTGTTTCAGCTGATTTTAAATAAGTAGTTTAAACAAGGAAAAAAAATATTTATATATATATATATATATATATATATATATATATATATATATATATATATATATATATATATATATATATATATATATATAGAGTGCATGGTCAGCAAGCCTGTTTCCTCTGTATGTTTTTAAAAGTAGTCTACAATAGATGTCTAAATGTAGAGGTCTTGGCTAAAACAAGGCTAAACTTGATGTCTAACAATAGTCCAACACATAAATAGTCAACAAATAGACAGGAATGAATGACTACACATGTGAAGTCTGTCTAATCGGTGTATTTGATGACTAATCTATTTTGTGACTATTGTTAGACGGCTATTAGATTTTCACTGACAGTTCAAATTTAATCTAGTTTTAGCTGTCTATGTTTAGCCATCTTTTAAACACAAAATTGCTTGGTGGGTGGCCTCTGTCCATCATAGCCTCCAAACTATCTCCCATTTCAACTAATTGGCTTCCTCTTACTGGTGGAGGCTGAGGAGATTACTCCATTTAAATGTGTAAGGGGCTTAGAAAAGCGCTGTATCAATATAACAGATTATTATTAAATCACAGGTATAACTTCAATAGGGCTCAAACGTCCAAATGCGAAAACATTTAGAAAAAAATTATTGTTGTTCTCATATTTCTTTAGAACGCCACCCCCCAGGAATGATACAATCTGAGGAAGTTAAATCTCTTTTGCTCACAGGACAGCTTAAGCTAAAGCAAAAGAGTATGATTAGAACCAGAGTTTTGTGTTATTCAAGTAGACAAGACGACATACTGTAATGACTGCTGGGAATGCAGAAATTCAGTATTTACAAATCATGCCGCAGTTTGTTTGTTTTTTGCAGCTACTGTAAAACCCATGTCTACTGACTACTAGTCAATAAAAATGTAGCATGAAATGACATACAGATCATTGTAGTATCAACACAATCTCACGGCAATTCGTAACTTTTTTTTTTGTGGCTAATTCGTACGAATTCGTACGATCTAAATCGTACAATTTAGTACGATTTGCTCATCCTCCAATGACGGTTGGGTTTAGGGGCGGGGTTAGGTGCCACGCCTCCTTTTTAAAATCGTACCATTTCATACGACTGAACTCGTACGAATTCGTACGAATTAGCCACTAAACTGTCAAAACGTAAAATACTTACGTTTTCTCGTGAGATCAGGCTGGTATTATTGGCAAAAGGAAGTAAAAGGTATCCAGTTATGAGATCACAATATAGGTGAACATTTTGTGACATTGAAGATCTTGTTCAATATGTCTTCTAGTTGTTATTAAAGTGTAATTCAATGCCTAAATAATTATTGAAAGTAGCATGAATTGATAAAACAAATATTCTTTTCTTCGCTAATGCTTTTTTTTTCACCTCAGGATGCCCATCCCAAGGCCTCTAGTGACACCAATCCTGGAAGAACTGAGGACTTTGAGGGCAACACAAATACTTAATACACAAATGCACTTCATTGAACATGTACACATAGACATCACTTTTTTAAAAGGACACCATATACTATATAACTGCAGGTTAGCTATGTTTATATAATGTCCATCTAATATACAACTCCTTAACTTTTCTGATTTTGACTGTAATGTAATAATGTGCACCTATTGTAAAGCTGTTTTGGAAAGATACTTATTGTGAAAAGTGCTATACAAATAATCTTCAATTGAACTGAGTAAACAAAGTGAAAATAGGACAGAAAAATTAAATCTACTAATTTGTAACTGATGAGATAATTTAATTTGATAAAAACAATGCTCATTGTGCTAAAACAATCGGAACTTTCCTTGTTTCGTTTAAATAAATCTAGACTCAAAATTAAATGTTGATTAAAATAAATAAAATGAGGTGAAACAACACAATTCTTGAGATTTCATTTTGACAACTTAAATTTTTTATGTTCAATCCACATAAATTAGCTAAAATTGTTAAGTTGACTTAATCTATATGTGTTGAGACATGAATGAATTGCGTGGAACCCTGCAATTTTACAGTGTGTACTTGTTACTCATTCAGATTAAGGATTAAGGAGGATTTTAAGGAGTACATTTACGCAGTGTATTACTTGTTTATCAAGAAATAACACTTTACAACATAGGTCTCAAACTCGATTCCTGGAGGGCCGCAGCTGTGCACAGTCTCTGCTTCAACCCTAATTAAACACAGCTGATTCACCTAATCAAGGTGTTCAAGACTACTTGACAATATTAAGCAAGTGTGAGTTGAAGGTGGTTGGAGCTAAACAATGCAGAGCTGCGGCCCTCCAGGAATTGAGTATGAGACCATTGCTTTACAATAAGTTCGTATTAGTTTAATTAATGTTTGTTAATGTATTTTTATTATCATGAACAAACAATGAACAATATGTGAATTAAAGTATTTATTAATGTTTGTTAATGTTAGTTAATAGAAATAAAGTTGGGTCACGCTTTATTTTGATGGTCCGATTGTTGAATTTAATTACATTGTATCTAAATGAAAACTAATTATCATTAGATTATAAGTAGACTGTTAGGTTGGGGTTAAGGTTAGTGTAAGTTGACATGTACATGCAAAGTTTCTTATAGTCAGTTAAATGTCTGTTGAAGGACCATATCAACAACATTAAGCAGACAGTCTACTCAAATGGACCATCAAAATAAAGTGTTATCTAAAGTGTTAATTCTTAGTTCATGTTAACTGGCAGTGCATTACCCAATGTTAATAAACCTGAATTCAGATGTTAATAATGCATTAGTAAGTGTTGAAATATGATTATTAAATACTTTACAAGTATTGTTCATTATTAGTAATGTTAGTAAATACATAACTAATGATACCTCCTTGAAAAGTTTGACTGAAATGTATGCTAAAAAGAAATGTACAGTATATATAAAAAAGATTAAATTATATTAATAATATAATATCATAATTATATTATAATTTATATTTAAATCATCCACATTTAATGACTATTTGGGTTTATGGTATTGTTGTGCTTCTTGAATAAATTGCTTCTGCTCCAATTATTATCATTTGTAAGTCAGAATGTAAATAGGAAATTGCTCATTATAAATATAATAATAGTATGTAGACCCTGGGAAATAGAGATAAACACAAACCAACCAAGTAACTAACCTTTATGAGATGTAAACAATTGCTTGACTGTTTTTTAAATTTCAATTTTCAAACTGAAACACAAGACAACATTATTTCAGTACACAAGCCTAAAATCGTTTACACCCATCATGCTTTATTGACAACAATCCAATGTAAAACTCAAGATCCTTAATGCCCCAATCTTACGAGCTATATAGAAAACGTCAGCTTTGACTCTCCAAGGTATTCTTAGTAAAGCAAGATGGATCGCAGTTTTGCAGTTTTGCCATTTTTTCACATCATACCTGTCACGGTATCACCATCAGTTATCGAAGATGGACAGGTTCACCATGTTTGGCCCTTAAATATTGCAGAGCAGAATGTGAGTCAGACACTTCCTGCTCTGTGATTAGGGGATAGATTTACCTCGCACTTTGATTAATCTGTTTCTCTCTGCACCTGCTGATGGTACACTAAACTCCACACACACACAAACATCATAAGCACTGGGATCGATACGGCTTCAGAAGCAACACTGAACTGTAGATGATGGAATTCTGTGCTAAGCCCTGAGAATCACGATGCCAAAGTACAAAGGATTCATTTTTTTGGAGCGAGTCTTATGGTATTCCTTTTGAACTTTTGAAGTTGCTTAGCTAGGCGGTTCAAATATTGTCAAGTACCTTCCTTATTGTTTCCAAAAAATGCTCTGATATTCTGATGAGTGCCCTTTTTTATTTTGTGAATTCAATCAGAGCTGTCATTGGCAAATCATATTGGATTTATTCTAAAGCATCAACTGAAATGAAATTGGATTGGAAAATGAATTTTTGACTGCTTAAAATTTTCTAGGGATTAAAATAATCACACAACAGCATTTACAATCCATTTTGCTTTCGTACCTTGACAGTATTTGTGGAGTTTGCAAGTTTTTCCCATGTTTGCGTTGGTTTCCTCTCGGCGCTCCGGTTTCCATTTAAAGACATGCAGTGTAAGTGAATTGAGTAAACAATTGGCCATAGAGTGTGAATGTGATAGTGTGTGGATGTTGGCGGTTGGCAGTTCATTCCGCTGTGGCAACTCCTGATAAATAAGAAACTATGCCAAAAGAAAATGAATGAATAGCTAAATTAAAAAATGTGTATCATGTCGTAGATGGGCTACAATCAACATAGGCTCACTCTGAAAATGTACCCCTATATACATTTCTGGAGATCGTGAATTATGTAGCCAGAAGTACGTATGGCTGCATTATATTTTTTAAATGAACGATATGGGGCGATATGATGCCGTTTCTTTTCGTGCTTACCAGCTGACAGCTTACCTCCGTATGGATGGCATTCCAGCTGTTATCAGTTTGTCCAATAGCTCACCATGTAAGTTTTTGGACTTGAGACGCAGAGAGAAGATGACCATGACAACAGGGTTCGAGTCCGGTGAAGAACGGTTCCAGAAAGCAGATAAGAAGCCAAAAATGTTCATAAATAAGTAAATAACAGGGTGAGAATCATCCATCCACATGGTTAATCAGCTATACTAATAGAGGAGACTTTAGATCCAGATCTGTTTTTACATTACTGTGACGGATGGGTTTAGGGTTGGGGTAGGGGTAGACGTTAATAAAATACAATTAATGGAAAATTTTATAAATAATATAAATAGAGCTTTTCTTTTTCTGGATTGCTTTTTAAATTTGTTTAGAGAAGTCGGTGGGTGGTTCAATCTGTGCTTTTTAAAATAATATTGGTTAGGTTTATGGAAGTGAAGGGTGGGTCAGTACATCGGTCAGTCAGTCAGTCAGTCAAACAGTCAGTCGACAGTGGCCTCTGGTGGATTTACGAGAGAACAGCAGGCCCGTATGGCACTCGAGAGAATTTTGAGATCTAAAAAAAAACATACACAGCGGCCTGATGTGGATTCGCAAAAACAAAAACTGCAAAAAAAGTTGCTCCTGGGATGTATTTGATGGTCTCATGAAATGTATATATATATATATATATATGCATATATAAATATATGTCTTATAATATGCATTTATTTTACCTAATTATAGCAACGACTCCCATATGATTTGTTCAGCGATTCATTTGTTCCCAAAATTACTCCTTTGCGTGATGCTAATCTGCGGTGATTGGTCCGATGACCCAGTCTGTTGTGATTGGTCAACACTTTAAGTGGTAAAGGAATAAGCACGTCACATTATCAATGTGGTTTTGGATGCAATATGTGATCTGCCCCATACAATTTTACCTGAGAGATGCATTACAAGTACTGATCTATAATAGATAAGTGTTTACAAGCCTCGCGGAGCAATTACAAGTTCATTCACTCATTTTCTTTTCAGCTTAGTCCCTTTATTAATCCAGGGTCACCACAGGGGAATGAACCGCCAACTTATCCAGCATATGTTTTACACCCTTCTGCCCGCAACCCATCACTGGGAAACGTTCATACTCACTCATTCACAATCATACACTACGGACAATTTAGTCTACTCAATTCACCTATAGCACATGTCTTTGGACTTGTGGGAGAAACCGGAGCACCCGCAGGAAACCCACACGAACATGCGGAGAACATGCAAATTCCACACAGAAACGCCAACTGACCCAGCCGAGGCTCCAAACAGTGACCTTCTTGCTGGAAGGCGATTGTGCTACCCACTGCGCCACCATGCAGCCCGTGATTACAAGTTACAACACACAATTAAATACATATTTTGCAATTTTAATCACACTTACAAGATCTGGAGGAAGAAGAAACTGGACCATACAAACTGTGTAAACGTTACTGACAAAGTCCCATACATTAGTAGTCTTTGCTGATCCTTCCTTTAATAACAAATGGCCGGCAAATCCGGTAGATTAGATAGAAATTGGTAGATTATTCTATCAATCATCAGAAAAATGACAGGAATAAACAGCGGTTGGTTGGCTGTACCGTGGTGTTGTTGTGAAAATGAACTTTAACCCTTTATTCTCCACACCTGCGTGTCTGGCCATCTCTCAGTGATAGTAATCTTCGCGTCATGATAAATACCGTGATTTCTCCCAGGCACACTCACTTTTTACTGGATCCAGCACTTCATATTTGGCAATGTCCCATATCGACGTCAATGCACCCAGGCAAAATATCCGAACAAAGGACGAATCATTCATCTGACTTGAAGTCAACTCAAAAGAATCAATAGTTTTAAACACAGTGCATGGTGCACTTTCAGATTTAAACCTCAGCTAGATGTTTCTATTCACTTAGAGCTGTGTTACACACTGCATGGATGGTATTATTCAAAAACCCATAATAGGGTCTCTTTAAGCTTTTCACATTATAAAGAAGAAGCCCCAAACCCACACCAGCAAACAAAACAGTGAAAGTAAACACATACAATGCATTGTTACATACAGTATAAACTGCTAACATGTTATTTAAAACTGCAGAGTTGAATGTTCAACATCAAAAGTGGACAGTGCAGAAATAAAACTTCCATAATGCAAGTCACAAATGTAAATAAACAAAATGATTCACAAAATATTTTGCACCAGCTTCAAATGTTATCACTCGATTGGTATTATCAGTGGTTATCAGCTGATAGATATGGGCCAGTAGGGGCTTCTGCACCTACTAGTAGCCTCATAAGGCTGTTATCATCCATCCACATGGTTAATCAGCTATACTAATAGAGGAGACTTCAGATCCAGATCTGTTTTTACATTACTGTGACGGTTGGGTTTAGGATTGGGGTAGGGGTAGACGTTAATAAAATACAATTAATGGGAAATTCAATAAATTTATAAATAATTCTCGTTAACTTCCGGCCACAGCCGTATGTAATCTATAGCTTATTAACCTTGTGGATGGATGATAACAGCCTTCTGAGCCTGCTAGTAGCGCAGAAGGCCCCTACTGGCCCATATCTATCAGCTGATGACCACTGATAACGCCCATTCAATCAAGTGATAGCATTCGAATCGGCTGCTATTTTATGGGAATGAGAGAAGAGGAAAAAGTAATTAATTAATTAATTAAAAAGTAACTAAATTAATTAAGAATATTTAGAATATACCAACACAAATAAGTACCCATGAAAGTGTGAATTTTACAGACAACTAAACTTTATGAAACCTTTCACACAACTCAGCTATCATTGGTCACTTTTAATTTATTTAAAAAAGCACTTCCGAATCTTTGAGAATCTCTTTGGTTCGCCTGCAATCTCATAAGTGGTTATTTAATAAAAGATTACATTTATTTATTTATAGCATGCAATCAAATCAATCACAATAACTCTAGTTATTACTTTATTGCACTATATGATTAAAGCTGAGGGCGACGCAGTGGCGCAGTAGGTAGTGCTGTTGCCTCACAGCAAGAAGGTCACTGGTTCGAGCCTCAGCTGGGTCAGTTGGTGTTTCTGTGTGGAGTTTGCATATTCTCCCTGCGTACGCGTGGGTTTTCTCCGAGTGCTCCGGTTTCCCCCACAGTCCAAAGACATGCGGTACAGGTGAATTGGGTAGGCTAAATTGTCCGTAGTGTATGAGTGTGAATGAGTGTGTATGGATGTTTCCCAGAGATGGGTTGCAGCTGCAAGGGCATACGCTGAATAAAACGTACGGTGGATAAGTTGGCGGTTCATTCCGCTGTGGCAACCCTGGAATAATAAAGGGGCTAAGCCGAAAAGAAAATGAATGAATGATTAAAGCTGAAGTTGTGAAATCACTGAACCAGTTGGCATTTCTGTGTGGAGATTGCATGTTCTCCTAGTGTTCGCTCGAGTTTTCTCCGGGTGCAATGGTTTCTTTCACAATCTAAAGACATGTGGTAGGCTACAGATGTAGCCCGTAGTGTATTTGTGCGTGTGTGTGAATGAGAGAGTGTATGGGTGTTTGCAATACTGGGCTGTGGCTGGAAGGCAATTCGCTGCGTAAGACATTTGCTGGAATAGTTGGCAGTTCATTCCGCTGTGAAGACCTCTGAAAAAAGACTAAGCCAAAGAAAAATGTATTTAATAATTAAAGCTAAGGATTATTAAATTAATTAAGCCATTATATTTGAAATAAATATGTGACTGAGTCACAATTATGGCTTCCTATTGGTGTTTTATTTTATAAACTATTGCAAACATTAATAAACATATTTCTTTATTTCATTATTAATTCATAAAAAAAGTGGTGCAACTCAAATCAACGTGGAATGAATCTATGGGATTTTAGTTACTCCAGTTTATCCAGAAAGATCTTTTTGTCCATGCTGAAATTGCACATTTCAGGAAACTTTTTTCAATTGTTAAAACCATCGAATCTTATCAATTGTATTCAGGATTTTGTAACGGTGGGTACTGCGTGTATATGCATATTATTCATAGCCACACACACATATGAAAGCAGGTTTTATGCAGCATCTTAATTGGTCGTTTCCTCCTCCACGAAGAGCGCGAGGAGAGCGAGTAACTCCAGCGCTCTCTCCAAGCTTTGTGCAGCAAATCCTTCAGCTCCATCTTTCCTCATCTGATTTATGACCACACAGTTTTCCGAGTTTGACATCCAAAAACTCCTTTTTGAGGGATTTTGTTTTGAAGACTTACATAGTAGCTTTGGGACATCACGACCCGCTCCACAATTGCATTCAGCTTTGGTTCTGTGGAAATAAACGACTGACTTGGGACACTTTTAGACTGTGTTTGATGACAAGTGGGAGTATCCAGGAGGAGCAAGTGTATTTACTTCCCAGAGACTTAAAATACATTCCAGGAAGGCTGACAATACAGGTAAAGTTAATTATTGTTTTAATGCGCCGTACTTCGCGTTAACAAAAACAGTTTAATGCGAGGCGCGTTCTTGTGAAGCGCGTACCTCATAACTATTTCAAGTTTATGTGCCTTTAAAAAAAGAGTATAAGACGTTTAAAAACAACGAGGTGTGTAATGTTCGCCTTCTGTTTTACATGTCTCCAAATTAGCTAACGCCAGCGTTCTAGGTTTGTCGCATTACACCGACGCGGTGTTCTGTCATATTTGTTGATTTATTTTTCTCTACTGTTCCAGTGAACGAAGATGAATCAAACCGCAGGTGTCACAAACACTTACAGAAGATGCTCAAAAGGAGGGAAAGTAAGTCGTGGCTTTAACTGTGTTCGCAAAATATAGACAAAACCCCAACTATGAGTTTACAATCAATGCATTAACCGTTTTGATGAAATAAGTGTCATTTTTTTGTATGGAAAATGGTTGTAGTTGAGTGCTGATTAACTGCTTCTTCACTCAAACATTGTTACAAGGCTGAAGAGGATTTGTATTTCACGTAATAGAGAAAGCACTGAAATAGTGGTGAGAAATCACATGAGTCTAGGATTGTCATACAGTAATAAACACAGTCTGAGGAGTGGTCTTGACACTTTTTAGCCAATCAGACACGCTCTCTGACTTTCTCATTTTATATTTGTTGAAATTTTGCATGACAATTCTTTGGGTGGCTGGAAGTCTGAGACAGTGGCTTGGCTACTTCTGTAGAAATGTGGATTCTGGATGAACATTTTTTACACTTGGGCAGATATCAAGTTTAAATGTATGTGCGTGTGTTTATGTGGGTGTACCCTTCAGGCACACAACATCATAAGATGTTAATATTAGGTTAGATTTAGGTCATGACATCAGGTGACCAAAATTCAATGCCTAGCCAGCGTCTTAAGGACGTTATTCTGACATCCAATAACAACGTCAAATTACGTAGATTTTTGGTTAATTTTAGGTTGTTGGAAAGTGACCAAAATCCAACGTCTGATAGATGTCATAGTGGTAGCGTCCACACAATGTCAAGGTGTAACATGATTAGACGTTGATAGTTGGTTGATTTTAACCCGATTTTCATTTCCAAACAAAATCCAACGTCCCTATGACGTTAGGGTACAACGACAATTTGACATCATGTTTATGTCCTGTGCCTGCTGGGTATATACAAGGATTGAGTTTATATGTGAAGAGTTCAGATGCAAAAACCTCTAAGTGCTGTCTGATATTTCCATCGAAAATTAACATTTTCTTAGCCTCCTTTGTTTATGTTGAGATATTTCACTTTAAAGATCAGGAAAGGGACTTGTTCTTTGCCATAAAAGTGATATTACTGAACATATACAGGAACCTGATAAAAATGCTAATTATAGAGAAAAATGTTAGACGGCTTTTAGAGGTTTTTGCATCTAAACTCTTCATGTACAGTATAAGCGAGTTTATGTGGCTGAATGCATGCATCAAGTTTCATATATATTGTTTTAAACATCCAGTAGTATAAATCTATTTGCAAGTAATTTCTAGGTGTATATGCATGCATTTTATGTATGTGTTGATAAGCAAAGTTTGAATAAAACCCTACACTGCACCTCACTTGTGATGTTGTCACAAAGTGTAAAAAAAAAACGAGATTTTGGCTGAAAACAGTCTGAAACAGTGGGTTGGCTAATTCTGTTGCACAGTTGGGTCCAGTTATGCATTTTGAATTTGTGCATACAAAATTAATTTGAACACTGCTACAAATATTTTTCACAGATAGGATGTGATATCAGACTCTAGAGTGCATATTTAAAATATAAAAATCTCCAAAGATTTAGAAATATGCAACCTGCTCAATTTTTCTGGCAAAAGAACAGCTTTAAAGCTTTCCCAGCAGACACACAACATCATAAGATGTTAATATTAGGTTAGATTTAGGTCGCTAGCTTCTAAGGACATGTTTGATGTCCAATAATGACGTAAAATGACGTTGCTATTTGATTTATTTTAGGGTGTGTTGGAAAGTGACCAAAATCCAATGTCGAACCAACATCGTAAACCAATGTCATTTTGACGTCAAATAACTGACATTTATTCATCAGGTATGGCAACAAAAACCCAATGTCTGACAGACATCATATTGGTAACGTCCAGACAATGTCAAGCTGTTACATCATCAGACGTTGATATTTTGTTGTTTTTAGGTTTCATTGGAAAGTAGTCAAAATGCAATGTCTGTCCAACGTTGGACATTGACGTCAACCTGATTTTCATTTCCAATCAAAATGCAGTGTCCCATGATGTTGTGGTATAACGTCAATCTGACGTCATGTTAACATTCTGTGCTTGCTGGGTTTATTCTTTATATTAAAGGGATAGTTTACCTCAAAAATATATATATTAGGTCATCATTTACTCACCGTCCACTTTTATTTCTTATTTTGAAAATAAAATAAGTTAATTTAAATTACTTTGGAAAATGCAGCCATGGACTTCTATAATATATTTTCATGTCATTGTCAATGGCTACTGCTTTCCAACATTTTAAAAAATATATTCTTTTGGTTTCATCAGGAAAAAAGCGAAAAACATAAAGTAAATTAGTAAATAGTTATTCATTTGTTTTTGTGAACTATTCCTTTAAGGCATAATGTCAGTCTGTAACATTTAATTCCTTTCATTTAGCTATTTCAGAAATGTAAGCTTCACCCAAAATCACAAACTTCCATACTAATATAGTAGAAAAAAAAAACTGGTAACTTGTAAATAAATGACAGTATGTTGATTTTTAACACTAGGCAACAACAACAAAACAAGATGACAACATGGTGTACATATTATGTCCAGATTAAATTCAATGTACTTTTTAAATAATTGTGACGTAATGATGTTTCCCATAATTGTACTTACTCAAAATAGCATGCGATTTTTTGATGCAGTCAATGTAAAGTTCAAAATTTACCAAAAATGAATGACAAAAATTTAGCGAATGTTCCCAAACACATTTTTTTAGCTCAGTGTTCTCACAACAACAGTCTGTCAAGTTTCAAAAATTCAACAACCAGTATTTTGATGAATTTTGTAATATTGTTCTGAAGTCTTTAAATCATATTCGCATTGCAGTTTCACTGTGCAAAATTGGGAACACCTTTTGAGATTTTGCAATAAGGAGAAGAGCATCAGAAACTAAATAACAAGTTCAGATTTTGTCTGCTCCAGTTCCTCACATGAATCATAAAGTTATGATAAGACTTTAGAAGACCTAAAACATAGCACCTAAAACAAAAAGTGATATTATTTATTGTATAGCTTGATAGCTGAAATCACCATTTTTATCAGAAAAACCAGGGAGATAAATATAATATTGACTTACATTTATTTGAGGAGTATTTTTTGACAAAACCATTTAATAAAACATTTCTTTGGCGGAGACCCTGTCCGTAGCTTGAAATGGAGGCTTTTAGATCCAGCTATGACTGCTGAGGACGAAGGCAGGGGCAAAGCCTACCCCCCTGGACAGGGCCAACCTGGTGGTGGTGGGGAGGATAGTGGATGATCGTCTGCGTCAGTACTTGCAACCAAATGAACGAAATTAATGGACAACTTATTTATTCCTTGTGTCTCTTGGCTATTAGTTGGAAATGATTGTGATGAGGGATGTGACATTAGGTTTTCCTGGAAGAACTAGTGTCTAAAAAATACATAGAAAATTGTTGTATAGACAAGTCCAATTAACATCATATGTCATGTTTATGCACATCATGATTTTGCCAAGTACGATGCGATCCTAGATTAACATCGATGTTGATCCTGAAACATCATTTTTGTTCGAAAATGTAATTCATACCTATTCTCTACCCCAAAACCCAACCATAACTGTAAATTATTTCCAAAATCAGATGGTAATATAGCTGGATAACAATCATGAAGAAGTGCATAACCCTAACCATAAGCCTAAACTTAACATAAACAGTAAACATATCCCTTAATTCTGATTGGATGATTGGAATGTTGTTCCAGGATCAACATAAATGAAATCAGGTGGCGATATATCTATGGAGCAGATACTTTATTATTAATAATAATGTGATTTATCTGAATTTCCATGGTTCACACCTTTAACTTTACAATAACAACACTTTTATTTCTTATCATTAATAATGCAAACTACATAAATAAAGACAAAAAATATACTGTATGTACAGTAAGTCTTCTAAAAGTGCGAGAAGAAGAAGAAGGATTATGTAATATTGATCAAAGAGCACACTTGTTAGTGTTGTAAACAACCGATACAGCAGCACTACAAGTCCTGCTTCAGTAATGTGCCTACATAGTTTGTTCCCCCTGAAGTTTGATAGCAAAAAGAGAAATAAAGTGTCTTATCAATGGAATGTTGCATGTACAGTATGCGCACTGTTTTCCCTCAGGCTATCTGTATTCTCTACTGGAGTTCCCAGAAGTACTGCGGTGCTTTGAGAATTCAGTCTGTTCACTTAGCATTCCCAGAACTTTACCGCCTGTAAATTTGGCTTGATGATGAAACTGGATGATGTGTGATTGAAGCAAATTTTTATTGGATCCTGCTTTTGCTAGACACGGCTATAAATCTTTCATTTTTTCCCCCCCCCGCTTATTGATTGATGCACCACACAGATGATCGCTGTTTGAGTTAAAGCTGAATTTGTGTAATGTGCACTGCAGCGCAGAATGAGATGTATGTTTATTGATCTCCATCTTTCTTGTGCTGACTACTATTTTTTGTTCCAGTACCAATAATGCTCATCACGAAACATCACGGTTAGTGTTGATTCCCTAAATACATTTAGTACAACTCAAAAATATTCTGTTTATTTAAATGCTTGATTTGAATGAGCTAAATTGCTTATTAATTTGCATACACACCAATCTTGCTTTGTGTATGATCTAAAAGGTCACTGATTGAATGGTAGTGTGAGTATGCGACGCAGAGACATGTCTGTCTGATACTCTGAGAAAATCTGTCATGTTTCATTTGGATCGAAGTAATTAGTGTGTGTGTGTGTGTGTGTTTGTGACATTTTCTCATCCAATCTTATAAAAAAAGGCAAGGGAGCAACAGTTTGCAGGTAATTTTGATGGCTCGAAATACAAATAACAGTAATAAATGTGCTGTTTAAATACTAAACAAAAGCTGAACCTCGTGTAAGTACTGTATAATGGTATTTTCTTCCCAATTAGGCTTATATTCTGTTAATATACAGTATTTGACCTATGTAAGCATCAGCTCTTCAGTTTTCTTAGAGAGATTTCTGTGAAAAAAGATAATAATAATAGTAAATCTGTTGCAGTGACATTATGTGAAGTTAGAGTCATTCTGAACAGATGCTTTACCAGCATTTCATTCAAACGCTTGGCGCACGAAATTTCCTCATCAAACATTCTTGTTGATGTGAAAAAGACTTTAAAGTGCATCCACTATTCATAGTTTAAATAATTCCAAAGTCAAAAACACTTTTACTCTTTCATAAAACACATACTTGTCATTTTACTCACACTCAGGTCTGCTTTTCATTACCGATTTGCTCAAAACTTTTGTGATAAATTGCAATAATAAGTAATAATTGAAAAAAAAATTGTTAATTGGCAGCATTTCCATGTTATTTGGTTGAAAAAATACTAAAAAAAGGTTATCAGTAGGCACTTTATTAGGTACACCAGTTCAACTGCTCATTAACACAAATTTCTAATCAGCTAATCACATGGCAGCAACTCAATGCATTTAGGAATGTAGACATGGGCAAGACAAACTGAGCATCAGAATGAGGAAGAAAGTGACTTAAGTGACTTTGAAGTGGCATGGTTGTTGGTGCCAGACGGGCTGGTCTGAGTATTTCTGAAACTGCTGATCTACTGGGACTTTCACGCACAACCATCTCTAGGGTTTAGCATGGTCAGAAAAAGAGAAAATATCCAGAGAGCGGCAGTTCTGTAGGCGCACATGTGTTGTTGCTTTGATTCCATGCTACCTTGTATGAGCACACTTTGGGCCGATTAGTACTAACTGAGCATCGTGTCAGTGCCACAGCCTACCTGAATATTGTTGCTGACCATGTCCATCCTTTTATGACCTATATTCTGATGGCTACTGGTAATCCAGCAGGATTAACGTGCCATGTCGGAAAGTGTAGATCATCTCAGACTGATTTCTTTAACATGAACATGAGTTTACTGCACTCAAATGGCCTTCACAGTCACCAGATCTCAATCCAATAGAGCACCTTTGAGATTAGGTGGAACGGGTGATTCTCATCTCATGTTTTCTTCCAAAAAAGAGTTACAAAAACCATGATGACAGACCTTAGTAGATATTGGTTGAAATTTTGGCTGTACAGATCAACATTTTTACACATCGGCAGTGTAGTGAAGTGTGTGTGTATATATATATATATATATATATATATATATGGGAGTATTGTGAATTGTATTTATACAATTTCAATATGCTCAGTTTGAAGGGTAAATGCAGCCACCCAGCCTCTTTAAACCTTTCCTTTCTTTGTAGGGCTTAATCTGATCTGATTGGCTACCATTTGCAGGGCATGATGGAAATCAAAGAGATGTCTCTTCTTTAATCCTGAAAAACCCTTTATATATCTGAAAATCTTTATTACTAGAAAACAGAAGTGTGTAATTCTCTATTTTCAGTATTTGGTGTGCTTTGACCCCCTTGAGCAGCAAAGAGCAACCAAACATATACTGTAAGCCACTTCTGCACATTATCTCTCTAAATTGCTTGAACCCTGGGATCTTGAGTGTTTTTCTTCCATGAACTTCTCTTTTCAGACTTCCACAACATTTCTTTTGAGTTGGGATCTGTACATTGATTTAGCTGTTCCGAACATTACATTTGTTCTGCTTTATCCATTTATTGGTTGACCTACTTGTACAGGTATATCAAGGGTCTTTTACTGGGTTAGCTTTCTTTTGTGCTTCAGGTCACATTTATGTAGCATTACCCCACAGAATTTACTGTTATAATATGGTGTTCATAATTAATGGAAGGCTGTCTTGGTCTAGATGCTCTTAAACAAATCCAAATTATGATTTTGCTACACAGTTTTCTTAGATAAATTTCCTATTGAGAGTGCCACTAGGGTTTCTGTGCTCTCTGGACAATATAAATGTTAAATTGTGTTTAGCAATGAAGAGTCAATGATCTTTGGTCCTGCCTCTGGTTCCTATTACTGATTGGAGAAGGTCTTTGCCAAATGTACTGGTTTTCATTTAAATTAAAAGGTTCTATTTAGAAGACATTAAAACACGTAACTTCTGATTTATTCACTTTGGAAAACTTTTCTGGAGGAGCAGAACTTTATTTTTTAACACATGGTTCCTACTTTCTAATAGCAGAAAATGTAGGGACTCATAGTAAATTACATTGTATTATGACCATAAACTAATTATGCTAACTTTTAAAATTTAATATTTAAATCTAATTTTAAGTAATGCACTATAAAATATAATCTATAGCGAAATATGATTTACATTAATATCTATTATATACAGTTGAATTCCGAATTATTAGCCCCCCTGATTGATTAGCCCCCTGTTTATTTTTTTCCCAATTTCTGTTTAACAAATTTTTTCAACACATTTCTAAACGTAATAGTTTTAATAACTCATTTCTAATAACTGATTTCTTTTATCTTTTCCATGACAGTAAATAATATTTGACTAGATATTTTTCAAGACACTTCTATACAGCTTAAAGTGACATTTAAAGGCTTAACTAGGTTAATTAGGTTAAGTAGGCAGGTTAGGGTAATTAGGCAAGTTATTGTATAACGATGGTTTGTTCTGTAGACTATCGAAAAAAAATATAGCTTAAAGGGGCTAATAATTTTGACCTTAAAATGGTGTTTAAAAAATTTTAAACTGCTTTTATTCTAGCCAAAATAAAACAAATAAGACTTTTTCCAGAAGAAAAAATATTATCAGACATACTGTGAAAATTTCCTTGCTCTGATAAACATCATTTGGGAAATATTTAAAAAAGAAAAAAGAATTCAAACGGGGGCTAATAATTCTGACTTCAACTATATATATATATATATATATATAAATGTTAATTATTTTTTGATGTCAGTAACAATGTCAATTTGATGTCGTTTTGACATCAAGGTGCCTTTGCAATGTTGAGGTTGGTTATGGTTGAGATAAGAGACATGTTTAGTGATGTTGGGCGGTTTAACAAAGCTCTACCTCACAAGGAAACTTATTATCTGAAAAGCATCTAATTTCTTTAATTTTATGATTTAATTTGTACAGTAAGAAAATATATGTATATTGTTTAAAGGAGGCATGCCTCCAAACCCCACTCCTGAACCCAACCATCATTGGGGGATGTGCAAATTGAATTAAAATGTATGAATGAGATCATACAAATTCAAACAAATTGGCCACTAAATCAAGAAGTTATGAATTACTGTATGGTTACTGTTGGTGTGAGACTATTAAGTCTCATAAGACTATTATTTAATTGATTACAGAAATGAATTAAAATTGCATGCAGGTGTTTAAAGTGAGATCTTCATGTATGCAAGTGCATTGTATCACATCACATGATGATTCATTTTAAAGTTTGCACATTTGATAACATAATATAATTTGAGTTTGGAAGCAGTGTATTCATTAATACAATTAAGTGACCTTTTATTTAATTAGTTTTACATAACAATGAACAGTGCAGGTTTTAAAATCTAAAATAAATAAGTTTAGATATGTATTTTTAGGTATTAAGCATAAATGCAGATTTACTGTAGAAATAAAGCACACTGCTGTCAAGTTCAGTCTAGTGGCGCGCTTGTCAGCATAACTGATGCAAATGCATGGATTTCTGCTAATGATTAAGTTGAAATGAGAATGCCATGCGTTTTGATAGATGTACTTATTGAATGCAGTTTATGAAAGTAATTAAAACGATCCAGTGCTGACAAGCTCCACTGTTTAGCTGACTGTATAATACGTTTTGAAGATGCACAGTGTAATGATATAGCTGGTGTATGAATAATGTAATGTAGTTTGTTGTTTTGTGGTTCTTACTGTCACATACATTCCAGTCACATTTCAAAGTCAAAACCAAGTTCTAGTTGTCTTCTACATCAAACCTGAGATCTGTTTATGTCTCTCAATGCCAAGACCATTGTGGTCAGTAGTTGATGGCAGCCTTGACCATTGTTCTTAACAGCGTATTGAGGTTTATGCAAGGACAGCACCATCAGTTTTTTCACTAAGGGAGGACACGAATCACTGTATTATTATCTTTATGACAGGCTGTGACAATAGCAGAAGTACAGAGGTGTGAAGAGAAACCTGTATTATCTCTAAGGCCTTTGAGCATTCAGTGCATCCTCTGGACAGAAGTGGAGCGTGTCACATTGTGTGGGGTTTTGTGTCCACTCAGCTGAGCCTCAAGAGAAAGTATAACGTATTTTTTTCTGTAGGAAACATACCATGTCGCTACTCACTATATTGGAGCAACTTTACAAGGAAGTGTAGGATTAATGCGGAAAGAGAATGCGACAGATACATGAGCCAGTATGGCTCCGCAGAAAGCAGCTGTTTTTTCCCCTTCTGACAGACAGTTGGTAGCCTATATGCATTTGTTAAAGATATTTCTTTACTATTGTTCATATTTAAAGAGGTTATTTTATGACCTTTTTTATAAGATGTAATATAAGTCTCAGACGCCCCTAAAATGTGTGACATTTCAACCTAAAATACCATCTACATGAATTATTACAGTGTTGTAAATGTCCCTTAAAGGCACAGTGTGTTCTTTTTCATTAAAATATACAAAAACACTACAACAGTTTTAAATGTTTTGCTGACTTATGTACTTACATTATCCCAAATGTTTCGAAGAATGTTCAAATCCAAAGAAATAAGCTATTTAAACTAGTGTTATGGATGCTATGTGTCATTATGCTAATGACGTCATACAACTTATATTTTCTGCTAGATTTTAAAGAAATATGCAATATGAAATATATTATAGAAATATGCAATGTTGAGTCTGTATTGTAATTTATCATCTGCCTGTGTTTTTGAGGCCTGTGACAGAAAATGTACCATTTGTAAATTTAATAACGATTAATTGTATTGAATTATTTTTATTTTTTAATTATTGTTACTGTACCTGAATAACGTTAGCCAGTGTTTCTCTAATGAGTTGGAACTGCTTGCGTTCAATTTGTAGATATAAAACTTGATTAGCTTTAAGTTTTAAGCTGAATCTTGTGAACATATTTCCAGGTCATATTTCAGACCAACATAATGTTTTACTTAAAGGGATAATTCACCTACTAATTTAGATTCTGTCATCATTTTCTCTTCTTTTTTTTTTTTACAAACTTGTTTGAGTTTCTTTTTTCTGTTAAACACAAATGTAGATATTTTGAGAAATGTTAGAAAAATGTAACCATTAACTTTTATGTTATTTGTTTTTTCTACTGTGGAAGTCAATGGTTACAGGTTTCTAACATTACTCAAAGTATCTTAATTTGTGTTTAACAGAACAAAGAAACTCATAAAGGTTCAAACACAAATTAAGATATTTTGAGAAATGTTAGAAACCTGTAACAACAGCGTCGGAAAATGATAAACATTGTTAATTACCTATGTATCTTTTTCTTTATTGCATACATCTATGCTTGTAGATTGGTTTTTAGATTTTATGTAGAAGCACTCACTTAGAAAATCAATCCAAATCTAAAAATGTAAATTATTTCCAAATAGAGACATTCAAATCATCTGGTGAAATCATATTCATATCGCAATACATATCGCATAATAACAATAGCACAATGTTAGATTTTTCCAATATTGTGTAGCCTTACACAAGGGCTATTTAATTGGCAGCCCACAGGCCGAATTTGGTCCCCGAGGCACTTTGTTCCGGTCCTCCAAATAGTGTGACCAAGACACCAAAAGTAAATTTAGTTCAGTCGGGAAAACGCACGCTGTAGTTATGAAGTGATGTGCATCTGTTCAATACAGCACGAGATGCAGTTGAAGGCTGAGTCACCTGACATTAAGCCAGTGGCGCAAGCAGCCGAAAACATTTATATACTTAATTGTAAAGGCTTCTCAACGCCACATTTCTGTTGCATGGATCAAAACTGCTGCAACTAAACAAAGCTAAGCTACCTGTGCGCTAGTTTAAAGTTCCGAGTTTATACACCAAGGCTAATACGCACGCACACTGGATTAACTATAGCACCGGGCCATTCACATATCGTGTCTTTCCTGCGTGCAAGTTGGTTTTTTTCCAATGTAAGAATATATTCCAAAATGCGTGAGCAAGCTATGCGCTCGCACCTTCCAGGTGAACCCATTGGAAAACATCTCATGACGTAGTGGTGAGAGTTGTGTGTGGCTTTCAGTGCAATTCAAACAAAACATATGCTAGACGAATTATTACAAATTATTAAAATGATTATGTATGTATGAACACAGATAATAACAATCATTCATTTAAATACTTACTTAATATAAAGCTTAAATTTACATTAGATGTGATAACCATAAAACCATTATTATTCTTCAGACTATATAATTGTACAACTAAAATCTATAACTATCCATAATTGTTATGCAGTTCAAAACATAACATATAATGTGTCTGAATGTAGAAGAAGCCTGCTTAATGCACTTAGGGGGATTTGGGGTGACGTGGAAGAAAGTGAAGAGCTGGGCGGCAGGGGGTTGCCGCAGACAAAAGTGAAGAGCATTGGTGGGGTGAGGGGTAGGTGTAGGTGTAAATGTCTAGTAAATTGAAACTGTGTCAGTCCAGTTTTCAGAGTTGGAATGATTATGTAAAACATATTGCATGTAAATCAGTTAATATTCTGTATTTGTAAATGAAAGCAGAAGTAAGAAATGATTTGTGTGTGTGAATCGTGTGAAAAAAGAACTTTTTTTACTGTCTTTGCATTGTGCTCGATCAATTTATTGAGTCAATTTTTCATGCTGTGTGTGTTATTTTCCCCATCAATACATTCAACACTGCAGGGATTTATTAACACTTAGAAGTTTCAAGGGAATGTAGTGGAAAGGATTATGCTTATGTTCTAAAATACATCATTGCGAGTAGACTAAAGTTGCAGAAACTCATTAGGCTGCTCAACCCTGTTCTTTGAAATCTACCTTCCTGTTTCAAAATTTAGCTCCAACCATAATAAAACACAACTAAAACAACTTGAAGGAACGCTTGGTAAGTAAAGTCAGGTTTGTTTGACCGAGGTTGCAGCTGAAATCTGCAGGAAGGTAGATCTCCAAGAACAGTGTTGGTCACCCATGGTCTAAAGCACAGGTATCAAAGTCAGTTCCTAGAGGGCCATGACATGCAGAGTTAAAGCTTTAACCCTCTGCTGTAAAACCCAACAGTCAACTTTATCAAATGAAATGAGTGCAGCTAACTCAAAATTTACTGAAAGTTAATTCTACTCATTTGAAAAGAGTTTTGAACTAACAAGTTAATTAAATACCTCATTACATCATCTTAAATGGAGTAAGTTCACAATACTCATATAGATTTGTGTTTTAACTCAAATGGTTTGTTGCAATCGGTTTCCTCAAACGGTTTGAGTTGGCTTAACTTATTGGGTTTTACAGTACTCAGTTGGTTTGAGTTCTTTTCATTTATTGGATTTTACTATGCTCAAATTGTTTTGTTTACTCAAATGGATTAAGTTCACAGTACTCATTAGGATTAGTTTTTAAACTTAAATGGTTTGTTGCAATCGGTTTCCTCAAATGGTTTGAGTTACCTTAACTTTTGGGGTTTTACAGTGTAATTAAACACACCTGATCAAACTAATAGAGTCCTTCAGGCTCGTTTAAAACCTATAGATAAGTATGCTGGAGTTGGGTTGGAATTAAACTGTGCAGGGCTGTGGTCATCCAGGAACTGAGTTTGACACCCCTGATCTAAAGTTATAAAACCTGATACTTTTGGTGAGTAATATACAAGGGAACAACATTATCGAGCAGCATGGTAAAATGCAGTTGTTCTCAGTGTTTAATTCATTTATTGTGATTTGAAGAATGCTTACTCATCTCTGGTACTATTTATGATATCCTATGCTTAGGTCAAAAGTAGCCTTTTTTTGTCCGTTTTCACTGTAGCAACTATTAACCACTAGAGGTCCCCATTGTAATGCATTCATAAAAAACAGGTAATTCATTTTTACATTTACTTGCTCTACATTTAGGACATGTTTTTTGCAGCAGATACTGATTATGCTTATCAGATGTGACACTTTAATAAGAAAATGTTTGTGAGTGTATGCCATCTATTGAGCACGAAGTACATTAAACTGATAAAAAAAAGCTTTAGATGCTTACTAGATAATTTGGGCAGGCAGATTTACAGCCGTTCGCTGAAGTAAACATTGTACATGACTATGAATAAATTGAGCTATATAGCAAGCTATAAACTTGTGCTTTAAAACGGGGGCGAGGAGGAACATGTTTATACCCTTGGAGGAAAGTGAAAGCCCGCAAATCAGCGTAGAGGAGGGTATATTTACAGTGTTCACTAGTTATGTCTAGACAGTTTCCTCTGAAAAATAAGCATGAGAACAAACAACAGCCGCTGCGATGAGGTAGAAGTGGCCCCAAGTGCTCTCCAAAGTTTTCCAAAACTTTTAAAACAAGCACTAAAGAACACCTGCTTGAAGGAAAGCGGAGTCTCCCATGACTTTCCCCAACATCTGCTAAATGAATGTGGTTGTAAACCTGAGCGGTTCTTCGTTTGCTCTCCCCGGAAAGACAAACAGTGAGTTTCATTCTCTGTTTTACCTTGAGGCGAGTTCACTAGAGTCATGTATTCAACTGTTAGGCTTTGTTGTACTTTTCTGGTTGTATTCAGAGATTGAAAAGCATCAGCATGCTGTATTGTATTGCAGAATTGGCGGCTAATGGAACATTTTGATGTTTTTATGGAGTAAAAGTGTATTGGTTAGACTTGAATGATATTATACTCATGTAATCTGTTCAGAGGTGATCTGTAAAGTTTCTCATTCCAAGTTTTTTTAATGTAGGCAGTAAATTAGATGATTAAAACGTATAATTGTTTAACAGGACTGGAATATTATACAGACTTAACGACCTAATAATCCAGTCCACCCTAGCAACCATAAATCAGCAAAATTGAAAACTATAGACTAGGTTTAATAATTATTTTACAGTGACAGTGTCTTGAGGTTTTGAAAGTAAAAAGTGAATGAACTTAAAGTGAACTTAAAACTTAAAGTGAACCTAAAACTTGAAACCTGAAAATTATAATCAAAATGGAGTTAGTTATGAAAGCTACGATTCAGGTGAAGCACCAGGTGTGTTAACCAGCCATACCAAAGCAAACCGGAGGATCTCATAAAGAGACAGGACATCTAGAATTGAGTTAAAGAATTTATCTAGCCTAGTTAAGTATACAGTTGAAGTCAGAATTTTTAGCCCCCCTCTGATTTTTTTTTTCTTTTTAAATATTTCCCAAATTTTGTTGAACAGAGCAAAGAAATTTTCACAGTATGTCTGATAATGTTTTTTCTTCTGGAGAAAGTCTTATTTGTTTTATTTCGGCTAGAATAAAAGCAGCTTTTAATTTTTAAAAACCATTTTAGGGACAATATTATTAGCCCCTTTTTTTCCGATAGTGTACAGAAAAAAACATCGTTATACAATAACTTGCCTAATTACCATAACCATCCTAGTTAACCTTATTAACCTAGTTAAGCCTTTAAATGTCACTTTAAGCTGTATAGAAGTGTCTTGAAAAATACCTAGTAAAATATTATTTACTGTCATCATGGCAGAGATAAAATAAATCAGTTATTAGAGATGAGTTATTAAAACTATTATGTTTAGAAACGTGTTGAAAAAATATTCTCTCAATTTAACAGAAATTGGGGAAAAAATAAACAGGGGGGCTAATAATTCTGACTTCAACTGTATATACAGTGTTGTGCAAGCTACTCGAAAAAATGTAGTGAGCTAAGCTATTAGCCACTCTACTTAAAATGTGTTTTAAGTACACTAAAAGCTAACCCCTGGGAAATGTAGCAAACTAAGCTAAAAGCTACTTGGCAAAAGTAGCGTAGCTACATAAGCAACTTAAATCTAAGTCAATCATATTTTAGTGATCGTAAAAATGTTAATGAAACATATGAGGTAGAATTGTTACTTTCATCGGCGAGACACCAGCTTCACAGCTCCGTGAATGTCAGGGCCGTCACTTCTTGATCTACAATCGGTAAATGTAGCTTGTGTGGACGCTACGCAATGCTACCACTACGCTACTGAGAAATGTAGTTAACTAGTAGCTAGTTAGCTAGTAGCGTCATTACCTATAGCGATGCTACTGCCCAACACTGAGTATATATGTGTACAAAGTTATGTATCATAGTGTTATTATACTTTTTTCTTGTCCTGTCCCAATAATGTCATTAATACGGATTTTGATTCCCACCATGAGATTCCCATGGGATTCCTATGACCTGGGGGCCTCTATTTTGCTTAATATTGTTATGACTTTGGGCATAAGGTGCTCAGAATAAGCGAGTTCACCCCATTTAGAAAATGTATTTATTTGTATTTTATATGCTGAGAACTGTATGCTAAAAGTCATTAGAATAATATTAGATATTTAGATTAAGCAAAATCATGTTCCATTATTTTTTTAGTAAATTTCCTGCTGTAAATATATCATAATGTAGCTAATATTTGATTAGTAAGCTTTTTCATTTAGACAACTGTCTAATAATAAAGTAATTCTCAATTAAAAGTGATAATTTAATTTACTTTAAAGGTATATATTTAGACTTTCTTGAGTCCTCATATTCCAGATTTCCAAATGGTGCATATGGGCCAGCAAAATATACATCAATAGAACACTTATTCATTTAACATTAAGGTGATATATAAATAAAATTGACAATTATGACGGGTTTTGAGTTCTGGGGTCACAAAACATAATAATAAAAAACGGTAATATTTCACAGGCGGCCCGGTGGCTCAGTGGTTAGTGTTTGTGTGGAGTTTGCATTTCCTCCGGGTGTTACGGTTTCACCCAGAGTCCAAAGACATGCGCTACAGGTGAATTGGATTAACTATATTGGCCGTAGTGTATGAGTGTGTGTGTGAATGTGAGAGTTTATGGGTGGTTCCCGGTACTGGGTTGCGGCTGGAAGGGCATCCACTGTGTAAAACATATGCTGGAGTAGTTGGCGGTTTATTCCGCTGTGGCGAGCCCTAATAAATCAGAGACTAAGCGGAAGGAAAATGAATGAATGAATGAAATATTAAACAGACTTGTAACATGCTAGCAACCATAAATCAACACCCTGGAGTGTTGACAGTGATTTTACAAGAGCTGCGATGTGATTTGCAGATTTCCTTTAATGCTGTGACAGTCATGTATGGCGGCGCTGTCCATGGTGCTGCTAAGTCCTGGTGCTGAAGTACTGGACAACTCCTAATCTAAATAACATCCTCAATTTCATTTGGTTTTCATTTGATGTTGTATAAGTGAGATGACTCACTGAACAGATTGTGTTCATTTCATCCACTGAGGTTTTCCAAGCTGTTTGAGAGAAACGCTGATTTGCATTTCTTCTTTCTTTCGTCTTGAGAAAGCTGTTTTTGCTTCAGAGATCAGAGATGGAAGATTGAGTAGTGTTTTACCCACTGAAAAAAAATCTAGATTGCGTTTCTTGAAGAAAATGTTAGCTGTGCCATGCAATGTGGCTTGCCACACATTTGCTAATGTATCCTGAGTGTTTTTTAGCATCTTGCTTTACAGTTGCTAGAGTGTCTGCTAGTATGGGAGCCCATCTTTAAGTGTCCATAGTGTTCATGTCTCAGGTTGCTACTTAAAAGTCTGTGGGATTTTTGAAACTACTATGTTGTTGAATATATACACTTTCTAACCCACATGATTTGAAGAATCTTTCATATTTGTTGAATAAATCTCAATATTTTCACCCACTTCACTTCACTCACTATTTTCACCTAAAATATCACTCACTTTAAGTATAAAGTTGAAGGTGAAATTTTTTAGCCCTCTTGTGAAATTGTAATTATTTTTCAATTTAAATTTCCCAAGTTCTGTTTAATGGATTTTTTTTCCAGCAGATTTTTCAACATATTAGCTTTAATAATGCATTTCTTTTGTCTTTGCCATAATGTCAGTGCACAATAATTTAGTTTATATTTGACAAGATACTAGTATTCAGCTTAACGTGCAATTTAAATGCTTAAATAGGTTATTAAATAGGTTAAATAGGGAAGTTATGTTGTTTAGGAAGGTCATTAGACAATAGTGGTGGACAACAATGTAATTTCTTATGGGGGCTAATAATATTGACCTTAAAATCATTCTCAAAAAAATGCTTTTGTTTCAACCAAATTAATATAAATAACACTTTCTCAAGAGGCTAAAACTGTAATAGGTAATTCCTATGACAATTTCGTTGCTCTGTTAAACATCACTTGGGAAATAATTTAAAACCAATGAAAAATTCAAAGGAGGGCTAATAATTTAGCCTTAATATTGACAAATCTTCTAGAAATAGTCAATGTGTGGTCATTAACAGCAAAAATCAATGAGTTTTCCTAGATGCGAACATGTTGTCAATATTTAAATTCCCAAAGAAGTGTGATAAGGTGCCACAGCTGTGAATGTGTTGGTTTGTGTATTGTGTATTGACTCAATTTGATGTTTTTGATGTACAATGATAACTCTTCAATGTGGTATTAGCTGTCACATACACTACCTGACAAAAGTCTTTTCGCCTATCAAAGTTTTAGGAATAACAAATGATATCTTGACTTCTAGTTGATCATTTGGTATCAGAAGTGGCTTATATGAAAGGCAAAGGCCTCTAGATTACGCTTATTTTACCAAAATAAAATATGATCATGTCTTGATTTTTAGTTGTTTAATTAGGACAGTAAGGTCTGACTTTGCTTGGACAAAAGTTTAGTGACTTAACAGAAATAATGTCCAGTATAAAATATAACGTCATGGTGCAGTGGAATAAGAATTAATATTGTGTATGACTCCCATGAGCTTGGACGACTGCATCCATACATTTCTGCAATGACTCAAATCACTTATTAATAAAGTCATCTGGAATGGCAAAGAAAGGGTTCTTGCAGGACTCCGAGAGTTCATCAAGATTCTTTGGATTCGTCTTCAATGCCTCCTCCTTCATCTTACACCAGACATGCTTAATAAAGTTCATGTCTGGTGACTGGGCTGGTCAATCCCGGAGCACCTTGACCTTCTTTGCTTTCAGGAACTTTGATATGGAGGCTGAAGTATGAGAAGGAGCGCTATCCTGCTAAAGAATTTGCCCTCTCCTGGTTTGTAATGTAATGGGCAGCATAAATGTCTTGATATCTCAGGCTGTCGATGATGCCATCCACTCTGCAGATCTCTCGTACGGCCCCATTCTGAATGTAAAACCCAAACCATGACTTTTCCTTTACCAAACTTGACTGATTACTCTGAGAATCTTGGGTCCATGCAGGTTCCAAAAGGTCTTCCGCAGTATTTGTGATGATTGGGATGCAGTTAAACAGATGATTTTGCAAATAATCAGCTTAGATTTTATTTTATTTATTAAGATATTATTTGTTGCTCTCACAATATGTATCGATGACAAGACTATTGTCCTGTAGTGTATGTTTTGTTGAAAGACAAGAAGTCTAAATTACATAAAATGGTAAGTTTTTCTTAACATTAAAACTTAAATATTTGAGTCTACTAGAATTAATTTCTTTGCCGATAAGTTAACCAATTAGACTTTACTTTAAAAATGATCCTTGTTTTGACAAACATCAATAATGTACTAAACAATAGTGAAGAGTGAAGGGAGAAGCTTTTATCGTAAAAAACAGTATTTAGGTAAATAATAATTTTTTTTTGTCCATTTCTAATGTTTTAATAAAAACAAACAAACAAACAAACAAAAAACAAACAAACAGTAAATGCTATTCAGTGATATGCATTGTTATTATTATTCTAATTTAAACAACATTCTGTCTTGTTCTCGAATCTGATTGGCTGATAGCCGTGCAGTAATCTGCAATATCACAACTCGTACAGCCTTTTCACCCTTGTGTATTACTCCACCCACATAGAGTGACAGCAGATCAATAAACTCACTACAGTTTGACAAATATTGCAGCTGTTGGACAACATAATGTACTTTTGAGGCTTTTTAGGTGAGAATGTAGTTGTTTAAATTGCAACTATGCAACTTTATAGGGATAGTGTCTATTTTAAATATTTATAATTTTGAAGATTCAGCGTGTCGGCGGCCATTAGCCTGTCATTGAGCAGAGCAAAGAAGGTTGAGGTTCCGCCACAAGATGGCAACAGAGACTGCATAATACGTCCTTATGGGAGGAAATACTCAAATTATTTGAAACTACAGCTGATCAAATCGTTATAAAACTGGTGACACTCTAAGTCGATCTCTCTCTTTTGTATGTTGTAATGCTGTATTTACGTATACCATAGTAATCTGGTAGTGTTTGCTTTGCTTTGGCTTTTTCAGGGGTTAATTATTGTGATCTCCCGATTGCAACAGAGAAAATCTCTGTAGACTGATGGCATTTCATAGCTCTAAAGGGTTTCTGCTGTTCTGACATCAGCTGAATGGCGGAAGAATGGCGGAAGAAAGTAGTTCCTCATACAAAAGGATTTTTAAGACTCTCCATGTGATTGATTTTCTTATTTATATATACAATTAGGCCATCGAAGTGTTACTTGTATGATCTTGCTCATGTAAATAATTGGAAAGGTTGTTGTGCAGTTAGTAAAAACTACGTTTTTTAAGGCTTATTTTGTCGTAACAAAACCATTCAAGTCTAATTTATTTTTAATCTTTTTGCTTATACACAACTTATCTGCTAATCTCCATCGAAAGAAGTGACTTGACCCTAGCTCAGAGGTGATGGTAGTCACACTGCGCTTTACATTGAAGTGTATCCCATAATTACAGTGGCAAGATTAGCCAACAGCGCAGCAGTGAGCTCATTGAAACGTGCCAGCTATCGAGCGTTAATTCATTACTCACTCCGCTCCAATCTATAGTTATCACTGGAGGTTCCATAGCACAACTTATTGAAATAAGCATTGATTGGAGAGAGCAGTCTGCGGTCGGGTGGAGTACTTAATTCATTGTTTTCAATGTGCCTAATTATTGCTTTTGAAGTGTTTTCATACCCATTAACTAAGTCTTTTATTCAGTGGCTGGAGAGCGAGAGCCACATTATCAGCCTAATGCGAGGCTCAGTAAAGCTGGTTGACTCATGTTTTTGAAATTAGCACAATATATGTTAGATAAAACTAAGTCAAAAAATTGGGCTTTCCCCTAAATCGTTTTTGGTGTTCGCATCCTATTCTACACATGCTAAATTATTTCAGTCAGTTTCTTTTAGGGTTGCAATAGGGTTGGGAATTAATGGGAATATTTGGGAGTTAATGGATAAATGTATATGGGAATTACCAGAATATTTGGAAATTAACGGGAATATATGGGAATTAACAGGACTTAATAAGAATAAACTGTGAATTTAGCAACTTACCCTATAACAAGGTACATAATTCATTCATTAATTTCTTCTTTCACTGGGAAACATGCATACACATTCATTCACACACAAACACTACGGACAATTTAGTTTACCCAATTCACTCATTTTAATTCGATCTAATTCGTACAATTTAGTATGATTTGCTCATCCCCCAATGACGGTTGGCTTTAGGGGTGTGGTTAGGTGCCTCGCCTCCTTTATAAAATCATACAATTTTGTACGACTGAACTCGTACGAATTCATACGAATTAGCCACTAAACTGACAAAACGTAAAATACTTACGTTTTCTTGTGAGATCAGGCTGGAATAACACACAACTGGCATAGAACAGCTTAGTAGCCAATTGTTCAATTACTTTTGGACCCTTAACAAGTGGGAGGCACATATGCAAACTGTTGTAATTCCTACACTGTTTACTTGATTTGGATGTAAATACCCTCAAATTAAAGCTGACAGTCTGCAGTTAAAACACATCTTGTTCGTTTAATTTCGAATCCATTGTGTTGGTTTATATAGCCAAAAATGTTAGAATTGTGTTGATGTCCAGATATTTATGGCCCTAACTGTACATTTCTGGAGAGCACCAAATACGTGCGTAAATTTTTTATTTTTTTTGCAGTTTTTGGTTTTTTGCAAATCCACCATAGGCCGCTGTGTACACTTTTTGAGATCTCAAATTTCTCTCGTGAGTGCCATTCGCGCCTGCTGTTCTCACGTAAATCTACCAGAGGCCGCTCTCGACTACCTGACTAATCAACTGACCCACCCTCCTCTTTTCCTAAACCCAACTGATAGTGTTGACCAGCGTACCGTACACAGTGAACCACTACACAAACTGGTAACAGCAGAAAAGCCATCCACACGGAGGCAAGCGGTCAGCTGGAAAGTACAAAAAGGAATGTCGTCATACCGCCCTGTAGAGTTTGTTTTAAAGACAAAATGCAGCCATATGTTCCTCTGGCTACATAATTCCCCAGAAATGTGTATATGAGTACATTTTCAGAATGAGCCTATGTTACAACTATCTGTAGTAACAATTTGAATAATCATTGGGAAAGGAGCAATGGAGAAGTGAAAGCAGTCTCAAGTCAAATTTGTGATATTTCAGTAAAATCTTGAAGGTCAAAAAAGATTCATGCCAGAAAGGATTGCTTGCTAAAGTGTCATCTTTTAAAAAAAAAAAAGCTTTCTGCAGTGAATGTGCATGCCTAACTTGAACCTCCACATGGAAAACATGCTCATTTCTCTCTCTCCCCTGAATATGACTGAGAATTCTACTAAAATGATTGGATCTCAAAATTTGACTAAGCAATGTTAAATGTGACCATCAGACCTTAAGGATGAGTTCACTGGATGTGGGAAGGCACTGAGGCACAGCCACTGATAACTTAGGGAATTAGACCTTGAGTAGAGACACAGCAAGAGACAGCGAAGACCATTTATAATTCACAAGCTCAGACACTTAATTAGAGGAGCAACTTTCTGCATGTCAAATAACACTGGGTCCTAATAGACGTGACCTGGTGAAACGACAAGCGCTAAATGCTTACTTTTCCAGGTAAGTCTAAGCAACCAAAACTACAAAAAGTGATGGGAACAAACAAGACATTTTGAATTGCTGCCAAGATATATATATATATATATATATATATATATATATATATATATATATATATATATATATATATATATATATATATATATATATATAAATACAGACATATATACACACACACACACACACACACATATACAAATTACAGGCGGTAGTACTATATATATATGCAAATTGCCCTAAATGAAACTACTTTCTAATATCATATCATATGCATCAGTATCACATGTTCATGGAATGATATAATTGCAGTATTAATAGTCTCAATCAGTATTTGGAATTACTTGATGACTTGGAATATGAATGAGATTATAATTAAAAAGGTCTTAGATCCAATTTCGCATTCAGCAAACGGAGGACCTATTAGTGGCCATGGTTTTGAAATTAAATGATCAGCAAGCACACAATTAATTTGAAGCGATAGTTCATCATCATAATTTAAAGTATTTCTATTTTTTTTTTTTTGGTCATACTTTATTTTAAGGTACAAATTTCTCTATTAAAAACCATTAGCTATGACTTTTTAATTTAATAAACTTCTGATTTGCTGCTTATTAATAGTTATTCAGGTAGAAGTTGGGTTTAGGTATTAGGTAGGATTAGATAATGCAGAATATGTGCCTTATAAGTACAAATAAACAGACAATATCTTACCTCTTGTGTGCTGTTGGATGTTTTCATCCACTCTTGGGGGATTTTGAGTCTTAATTTAGCCAAAACTTTCTCTGTGTATCAGCAAATGGAATGATCTTTGGTGATAAATCTTATTTTGATACATATTTTGGGAAAATGCTTTAAAAATTTTCAAAAATTAACAATGCACTCAAATTTACTACCCTTTTGTTACGTTTGTTGCTGTTTCTGCCCCATTGACTTCCATTATAATTATATTTTTTTTAGATTGCAAAGCCATGACAGCATATAATCATGCATTCTTGATTGTTGCTGGCTTTCCCTGTTGGGAATAGGTAAACTTTTTAATTTTATCATTAGTTGCAGTGGCAAATGCATACACATTATAATCTGCTGTTTTACTCCATAGTATTCCATATAAAATAAACTTTTTTGCACAGACCTAACTAAAGGATTAATGGTGCAAACAGGGAAAACCCAACAGGGAAAACCAGCAACAATCAAGAATTAATGATTATATGCTGTCATGTTTTTGCAAGTCAATTGGGCAAAAACAGCCACAAACACAATGAAAAGGTAGTAAATTTGAACGGTACACAAAGGCTAACAATATGTACGTAATAAGCAACTAACTAATAGTGAGAATTGGTACTTAAAATAAACTTTTTTTGTCTATATCCAGTGTGGTCCAAAACTAAAAAAAAAATGTTCATGAAATGATATAATTGCAGTTTTAACAGTCTCAATCAGTATTCATATTATAATTTGCTGCTTATTAATAGTTATTAAAGTAGTAGTTTGGTTTTTGTATTGGTTAGGATTAGATCATGGAGAATATGTGCTTTATAAGTACAAATAAACAGATAATATCTTAACCTTTGTGTGCTGATGGGGATGTTTTTATCCACTCTGGGGTGATTTTGAGTCTTAATTGGCCACAACTTTTTCTGTGTTTCAGCAAATGGAATGGTTTTTGGTGACAAATCTTATTTTGACATATTTTTTGGGAAAATGCTTTGACATTTTTCAAAATATGAATAAACTCTGGGCAAATGTACTACTCTTTTGTTATATTGGTGGCTGTTTTTGCCCCATTGATTACATTATAATGACATTTTAGGATTGCAAAGCTCTCAGAACTCAGTAAGCATAGTATATGTATTTATGCACACATATAATCTACTGTTTAACTTCATAGAATTCCATATAAAAGACAGTATCTAAAAGCTTAATGGTGACAACTGATGATCAACAGTGCAAATGACACATTTTAGCTCTTCCCAAAATGGAAAACCAGCAACAATCAAGAATGCATGATTATATGCTGTCATAGCTTTGCAATCAAAAAATGGTAGAGGGGCGCGCTTCCGGCAGTGAATGGAGTGGACGTGTTTTCAATAGCTCTCCGCTAATCTCAATAATTTCATATAAATAAATACGTTGCAGTCTTTTAAAAGTACCAAAAAACTCGTCTGGGAATAATAAAACATGCCAGCAAATCAAAAGAAAGCTAAAAAAGTCGTGTATTGATGAAGAAAACTAATATCGCAGACAAGTGCTAGCCACGCTAGCAACAAGGCTAACTTTACAGGCGCACAGATACAGATATTATGGAAGCAATTGCTAATCTGAACAGCTACTTCGATCGAAAATTTTATGTTCTTTCATCTACATTATCCGAGGTCAATGTATGGCTTGCCAATATCTCTGCCAAGGTGGCTGAAACAGAGGAGGCGGCTAAAGTTCACGAAACCCGCATTGAATTCCTGGAGAAACGATGCGCGCACCTGAAGACTGAGTGTGGAAAACTTCGGGAAAAGACTTGTGATTTAGAATCAAGATCTCAATGGCAAAACATCCAAATTTTCAGAAGGTATTGAGAAGGGGAAACCTACAGGATTCGTGAACAAACTTTTAGAGCAGACACTGAGTAAGGGAAACTTCGACAATCCAGTACAAATTGACAGGGCACACCACCACAACCATCAAGAGATGAGAGACCTCGGGCATTTATTGTTTGAGTTCACCATTACCAAGTGAAAGAAAGCATTCTACATTTGGCAAGATCATTACCAAGTGCAAGAAAGCATTCTACGTTTGACAAGATGGAAACCCATGAAATACGATGGCACAACGATACACATCTTTCCTGATCCTGCAGCCGATGTAATGAAACAAAGACAAAAATTTTGACAGCATACGAAACAAATGCAGGGAGCATGAGGTGAGATGTGGATTTCGTTTTCCCTCAAAGTTCATCATGACGGTCAAAGCTAATGAAACAAAGGCTTTTGATCTACCCGAGATGGTATGGTAGATGCTACCCGAATCATATCTAAGTCAAACAGTGGACAACTGGTAAAGCACTTGAACTGAACTGTTGAAAGTGGCAAATAGATTCATAACGAGCTCGACTACGAACATATTTGACTAAAAAAAGACTGTAAATGATCATTTCTGTAATATTTTGAGATATGTGGTGACTAACTCAATAGAAGAATGCCAAAGGGCATCGAGGGTGAGTTGACAGATGCTGTTAACTTTAAAGGGAAGGGTATCCAAATTGATTGCATGGGATACAATAACCGGGGCTCGGAGGGTGCGTTGCTTTGGGATTTTCTTCTCATTCTTAAGGTTCATTATGTTTGTGTTCACGGAAATGCCATTTTTTTTCCATTTTGAAGGTTCAATTAAAAAAAAGAGTGTATTTAAAAAAAAATGTCATGATAATGGAAGTCAATAGGGTATATGCCGAAGCATGCTAATAGGACTTTTAATTTGCCAGTAACCTGGGTTAATCGTTTCCGGTGAAGTGTTTGCCAATGCAAAATTGGCGCATTTAAGGTCTGGTGTCTTTAAAAATCAGCGATCTCCACTGGCTGAGTGATATCCGATATAAAGTGGGTCTTAGATTGAACAAGAAGCACTGCATTAAATTACATTTTTACAGTGTCTTTATAATATGAGCATTTATTTTACCCCAGTATATTCAATGGAGCTTCGAGTAAATGGCTTTTGGTCTCGTTTTACGCTTGAGCAACTAAATGAATGCCAAATGCCGTTTAATTGATTGTATTTGAATTAAATAACATCGATGCTGTAAAAGGAACCTTATAAAATGGAAAAAAAACTTCCAATAACAGGTTACCGGAAGTTTATCAGTATGGGAAAAACACTAGCTCGGCATATACCCTATTAGGGAAGGTAGGGTAGTGAATTTGAACAGTACACAGGGGTTAATCATATGTACGCAATAAGCAACTAATTAATAGTGAGAATTGGTACTTAAACTAAACTTTTTTTTGTCTATATCCAGTGTGGTCCAAAACAAACAAACGAACAAACAAACAAACAAACAAACAAACAGAAAAAGCTTGAGATCGAGAACATGATGAGAGAATTTGATTTTTGTATGAACGATCGCTTAAAGTGTTGAGGCTAACTGATAGCTGTGATGGTTATTTGGAAGGGTGCTGGATCAGGTCAGGTCAGGTCTATGGTGTGTTCTCCATCTCTGGCGTTGAAAGCTTTGACGCTGGCAGCTTTTAATTACTAGATGTTGCTGCTGTGTCACACTCCAGCTCACCGCCATCACCACAGGCTGACAAACACGACTGATTGAGGCCTCAAACCCAGCGGATCGGCTGCATAAACTCGGCGTAATGAATTCTTGCCTGACATTACTCCACCTCTGCCTCATATTAATAGTGATTAGTGACACTTTTGTAAGCTAATGCGGATCGAGCTGGGAGGAGAGGGTGATGGAGGTGATACTTATTCAAAGGAAAGAGACGAGAGGAGCAGTTGAGAAGCTGCACTGCTGTGGTGGACTGCCGCTGGGATGATGTTGTCGTAAAACCGCTAGACGGATGATTTGATTTATTGCGTGTGCATTGCTGCTCGCAGATTGTGCTGCAACAGCAGTTCTGTGAACTATTTGATCTGCGGCTGAGGGTTTGCTCTGGCCGTACTGTAATAAAACAGCCAAATGAGCAAAATCACTCCTCAATGAGCATAAATAGAATGTCTGTCTTTCTGTATGTATTTCTGTCTAATTTAAAGGTGCCATATAATGAAAATATGAATATATCTAGGCATAGCTGAATGAAATGAATTCAGTACATAGAAATTATGAAACATGAGTAAAATACTTCATGTATGTCCCATCCTCTGAGTATAAAATCCCAGTGAAAAACAGGTAAACTGGAACAAAATACAGACTGTTACGTTGCACACAAGGTCATTAATATGCAAAACAGTATTATGCAAATAATATGTATTTTAGTATATGTCTAATATTTGATAAAAATGGTGGTGCTGGTGTGTATACACTGATAGAAAACAATGTTTCGATTTCTTAAAGACGTGGTCCAAAGCTCATTAAAATTCACTATTGTTTCAAATATGATCAAAACACACTTCTTCATTCAAGGGATAAATCCTGAGGTTATGAATGAGCAAATAGTTACATAACCTTACATAAGCTGCATATAGAAGTGTGAACCTACACTGGTCTCACGGTTTGGTTCGGTTACTATGATCATGCCATCAATTTGGTTCAATTCGATATCTAGGTGCATCACGGTGCATTCCATACACACCTTTATATTTTACTTCACAGCACAAGAAAAATGTAGAAATATATTTATTTTTATATATTATTTGTAATACAATTACAGTAATACAAAAACTCAAGTACATGCACAGAACATGCATTTCATCTTTAAAACGAATGGAACAGTCAATTGATGCTTTTTAAAACACTATTAGTTCACTATTAGGTTTCGCGAAAACAAAAACTACAAAAAAAAAATAAAAAAAACATAGCTCCTGGGACATATTTGGTGCTTACCAGAAATGTATATAGGGGTACATTTTCAGAATGAGTCTGAGTTGTAAATGGTTTATAATAATGAAATTGTAAAGCTTCGATGCAGTGATTTTGTTTTCTTTAAGATTCTGTCTGCAGTAGTAACACTAAACAGCCAATTGTATCTGTCTGTCTGTGTCTACGTTTATTTTATTGAAATGTGTGGTCCACCTATGCATTTAATTTATTGTACAGTATGCCCATGTCTAGATATGTCATCTGTATTTGTCCAACTGTGCAACCGTCTGTCCGTCCATCCGTCGATCGGTCCTGATTTAATTCCACAGTGTTTTAATTGAGGAGTTGATTGACAGCAGGAGTGTTATGAGTCACACAGATCTCTCTGCCCTCTGAGTAAACAGCCGTCTGCACTAAACGCTGAGGTCATGACAGTCTGCCTGCCAGTGATTTCTCACACACTCAAGTTGACTGCAGCTCCAGGAGAGGAGCTCACTGCTGTGCTACAAGTCACATTCAGAAGGACAGACACATTTTCAGCTGGGTAACATGATTATTTATTTTATTTAAAATTCTTATGTGTGTTTTTTAAAATCCATGTCACTCTCTACATACAGTTGAAGTCAGAATTATTAGCCCCCCTGAATTATTAGCCCCCCCTGTTTATGTTTTTCCTTAATTTCTGTTTAACGGAGAGAAAAAAATTTCAACACATTTCTAAACGTAATAGTTTTAATAACTCATTTTTAATAACTGATTGATTTTATCTTTGCCATGATGACAGTAAATAATATTTGACTAGATATTTTTCAAATTTTACTTCTATACAGCTTAAAGTAACATTTAAAGGCTTAACTCAGTTAATTAGGTTAACTAGGCATGTTAGGGTAATTAGGCAAGTTATTGTATAACGATGGTTTGTTCTGTTGACTATCGAAAAAAAAAAAAATAGCTTAAAGGGGCTAATGATTTTGACCTTAAAATGGTGTTTAAAAAATTTAAAACTGCTTTTATTCTAGCCGAAATAAAACAAATAAGACTTTCTCCAGAAAAAAAAATATATTATCAGACATACTGTAATAATAATTCTGGCTTCAACTGTACATGTGTACATACTCTAGATCAGTGTTTCCCAACCCTGTTCCTGAAGGCACACCAAGAGTTCACATTTTCAACCTCTCCCTAATCAAACACACCTGAATCAACTCATCAGAACATTAGAAGAGACTCCAAAACCTGAAGTTAATGGGTAAGAAAAGGGAGACATCCAAAATATGTACTGTTGGTGTGCCCCCAGGAACAGGGTTGGGTAACACTGCTCTAGATTAGGACTGCACAATAATAGGAAAATATGCACTATTGTTGTTGATTGTTGTGATAATGATATTCCTTATGATATAACTTTAAAAAAACCATTAGCAATCAGCAATTAAAAAAATAATAATTTATGTAAGGATCATACTAAAATAAAAATTTATACAATTCACATAAATTTATAATAAACAGATTTGCTAATTATATATATTATACAACATTTAGACTATATAAATTTAGACTACGAATGACTGAAATCCTTGGTAAATCAGAAATTCTGATTCTTATTGGCTGTTGTGATTTACCTCTCTTGTCTCTCAGTGTTTATTTTCAGCTCTAGGTTCTAGGTCTTATGAATTCCTCCTTACACTATCACAGCTAATCATGATGTGAACAAAATGTACAGTTCTGGACATTTCAGGATGTCCAGGCACAAGTCAGGATTATTAGCCCCCCAATGTTTTTTCTTTTTGAAATATTTCCCAAATGATGTTTGACATAGCAAGGAATTTTCACAGTATGTCTGATAATATTTTTTCTTCTGGAGAAAGTCTTATTTGTTTTATTTCAGCTAGAATAAAAGCAGTTTTTAATAAAAAAAACAAAACAAAAACATTTTAAGGTCAAAATTATTAGCCCATTTAAGCTATATTTTTTTCAATAGTCTACAGCAGTGTTTCCCAACCCTGTTCCTGGAGGCACACCAACAGTTCATGTTTTGAATGTCTCCCTCATCTGACCCATTAACTTCAGGTTTTGGAGTCTCTTCTAATGCATTTTCCCAATCCTTTTCCTGAAGGCATGCCAACAGTACACATTTTCATCCTCTCCCTAATCAAACACACCTGAATCAACTCATCAGAACATTAGAAGAGACTCCAAAACCTGAAGTTAATGGGTCAGATGAGGGAGACATCCAAAACATGAACTGTTGGTGTGCCTCCAGGAACAGGGTTGGGAAACACTGGTCTACAGAACAAACCATTGCTATACAATAACTTGCCTAATTACCCTAACCTGCCTAGTCAACCTAATAAACCTAGTTAAGCCTTTAAATGTCACTTTAAGCTGTATAGAAGTGTCTTGAAAAATATCTAGTCAAATATTATTTAATTTTATCATGGCAAAGAGAAAATAAATCAGTTATTAGAGATGAGGTATTAAAACTATTATGTTTAGAAAATCTCGCCGTTAAACAGATATTGGGGAAAAAATAAACATGGGGCTAATAATTCAGGGGGGCTAATAATTCTGACTTCAGCTGTATATAATGTATAAACCTTACGATGTCTAATATTTGTCCTTCATGTCATTTTCTCTTTTTCAAAACATTGAAGTACCGCATTATCTAATTAGTCTAAGAACCTTTTTCAAGTGTTTAATCATCCTCTCATTTATTAATAAAGGATCAAAGATATATTTCAGTTTCTCTGATCCTTCTGTTTGGAACCTATAAGCTGACCTAATTAACTAGGTTTGCAGTGATAAACAACAGGCAACAGGTAAGAGGTAACAACACTCCTGTTTTAATTTCAACAAGTCATCAGATACGCAGCAGTTGGGAAGTGTTTAAAATGAAACTGTTAGCCATTTAAAAGCAATCACACAGCACATAAGGCAGCTCGAACAAGCCCACCGAATGCATTATACTGCAGTAACAATCCCATTAACCTATGCACGTTTGGAATATCAGACGCACTTGACAAATTCTCCTTAAATATTTACACAGGGCATTCACACAGTCCCCTGGTCTCACCTCAAATATCATTCCCCGTGTGTTTCCTCAGCTCGGAGTGTCTGGAATAGGAATCTTTTCATTGAAATGCACAGTGTTGCCTATAGCGTAGCCATCCTCCTAAAACTGCAGCTGAGTGTTTTATTGACTATTTGAAAATGGTTGGCAAATAACCTGCTGTGCCGGGCTGAGACAGCCTGCATGGCCGTGGCCGTTAAAAGAAATGATTTGTAGTGCATGAACCACACTTAAACCTTACTCATGTCGTACAAGAGTGCAAATGAGCAGTCGTTTGGATGTGACAGGGAATGCCACGCGCTGGAACATAAAAAGGGTTTATAGGCGTAGAATCGTCCAAATCAGACGCTTTAAATCACTCACTGATATGCCTTTATGAAGGATCGTCCTGAGAAACATTTGTGTGGGTACAAAAGCACAAGCAGCTAAATGCTAATAGCTCCATCTTAATCTTTAGCTACATGTTTATTCTAACAGAAAAGTAACACAATTATGGAATATTCAGTGGTTGGTGCATAAATCCTGATACTAAATATTGGGTTTCAGGCTTGCAGAGTACAGCTCCCTTGAAAATAAGCAACATACAATAATACTATAATGTCTGTCATTTTTAATTTGCTAATTCATTCATTTTCTTTTCGGCTTAGTCCCTTTATTAATCTGGGGTTGCCACAGCGGAATGAACCGCCAACTTATCCAGCATATTTTTTACGCAGCGCATGGCCTTCCAGCCCAAACCCATGACTGGGAAACATCCATACACACTCATTTACACACATACACTACGGACAATTTTAGCTTACCCACATGCCTTGTGGGGGAAACAGGGGCACCCAGAGAAAACCAACAACCTTCTTGCTGTGAGTCGAACGTGCTGCCCCATTTGCTAATTATTTTATTAATTTGATAATGTTACTATATTGCATAGGCTATTTTATAAATATATCTAAATATCTTTGGCATAAAAATTTGCTTTTGAATTAAACTTGAATGAGAGAGAGAAGCAGATTTTACCTGTCAGTGGGTGCACATTGGCTCCTGATTAGCATAAAGCATTTCTTATTGATTTCAGTCTTTTCTAAAGTCTTTTTTTTTTTTTTTGCTTTAACCCACTAAAAAGAAAAGTGTCATAATAAATACAATTATTATTATTAAAAATGAAATTAGGTTTTGTTTGTCGCATATATTTAACTGTTTATGTGATGTGGGTAAATGATGTGTTTCAATCCAGCTACCACCGCAAGTGTATTTCAAACTTGTGGGAAGCACTGTAATTGATACAGTTTTTTTTCCAGTAAGGTGGTGCAATAAATACGTTTATATTTTTATTAAGTGTTGTTCACATTAAATAATAATAAAAAATGTTTTAAAAAGTATTTTGTGACACCTACATCCATTATTACAAACGCAGGTTTGTTTTAAATAATAACTCTGCTCCGAACTGAGGCGTCCATTTTAGGCCTATAAACTTTAAAACGTCTATGCAAATTAATGCAATACTATATGTAAAAAATGTATTATTATATATTGTAATAGCCTATAGCCTATAAAAAGCTCAATATTGCCTTGTTGTTTCTCATCTCGCGCAACGCGTGCACATTGAACCGCAAGTGACAGATACAGAGGAAATGAATTTAAATAATATAGGCTAGAATTAAAATAATATAGCCCACTTTGCTGCTTTATTTTAAATTAGTTAGGCCTATATAAAAATAGTGCTGGACCGTTTTTCAGTGTTTCACTGGTAATGTCTTTAAATAAACAATTAGGCCTATTTAATTATTTATTTATTATTTATGTACAGTAATTGAGACAAAATGAGATATAAAAATATAGGTAATAAAAAAATAAAAAGAGGTAATAAAGTTTTAAATGAAAAACTGTACAAAAGCACGCACATCCCTCTTAACTGGGTGCTTAGCCAAAAAACGCAAAAGCCTTGTTAATTCAATACATTTGTTTTTGGAGCTTTGGGGTTGCCGCCTTTGATGAATATTTAATAAAGTTGTAAATAACATTCAGTTTGTGGCACAGAGAGATCATTTAGGAGTCGTGCGGGAAGTATTAACCGCACTTAGCAGTAAAAATGAAACCGAAAGCGCCAACATCATTTAAATGATCGCATTTTAGAGTTATGATTACGACAAGCGTTTAATATGTTTTTCTTGAGTGAACAGAGTGTTGTGCAAGAGAATAAATGTTTAACAGTGTCAGTATAACTACTCTAGCCTATATAATGTTGAATATAATGCAAGGGGGAATCTGATAACGACAAATGTCTGATTTTACCAGTAGAAAGAATGGTCTAATAATGTTGTCAATGACAGACTGCAAGCATGTCTCAAACATAAAAATTCAACATCAGACCAACAGTAGACCTACACATAATATTATTGTTGTTTTACCATATGTTTGAGAAACAACAATAGTATTAGCCTACTGATATTAACCTTTTTTTTTACATCTACAGAATCGTGAGAAAATCACAATTCTCATTTTAGCCAGAATCGTGCAGCTCTAGTATATAGCGGTACATTTTCAGAATGAGCCTGAATTGAAAGTAAGAGTAATATCCGGTAACATCAATACGTTTTGATGTGCCTTGTAGAAATAAATCTTGCAGCATAAATAAAATGAAAAAAACTATGCGTTGCTTGAAACATCCTGAAGCATTTTGTGGCCGGCTCATCAAGCGGATTTGGAAACTTGAAGTTTGGGCCTCGACAGCATGCCAGTAGCCTGAAACGTTCTTTATTTGTAGATTAATTTATGTACAGTGAACAGATGAATTGGAAAAATCTTGGAGAAAAAAAATGCTTTCAATTCCTTTCCAGACTCATAAGCTTCAACAGGCTGCCTTCTGATGGCCCTCGGGCAGCTCTTTTGATCTGGTCATGATGGTACCATGTACTTTAATGTTTATGACTAAACCAGACTAGTTTATCGGGGTTTAAATTAGAAGTTGCCTTGCTCTTCAGTGATGTTTACCAATTTGCATTTTATTTAACCCTGCATAGAATGAAAATCTGCATATACCTAGGCATAGCTGAATTATCAAGAGTTCAGTATGTGGAAATCCTATGATTGTAAAAGCTTGGTGAATACCATGCCAGTCAAAACAAAACACAGACCTTGTTGATCTATATAAAATCATTAATATACATGGCCCCAGCAGCATTTGAGGTTAGAACAAAGTAATTTCCCCCACTGTCGCCTCAGAGCAGGACGCTGGTTCAAGCCCCGGTTGGGTCAGTTGGCGTTTGCATGTTCTCACTGTGTCTGCATGGGTTTCCTCCGGGTGCTCCAGTTTTCCCCATAGCACATGTGCTATACTGTAGGTGAGATGAATCAGCTAAATTGGTCATAGTGTATGTGTGTGAATGTAATAATGTGGGGGTTTTTCCCAGTGATGGGTTGCAGCTGGAAGTGCATCTACTGTGTAAAACATATGCTGAATAACTACGGAACTAGTGGTTCATTCCACTGTGGCAACTCCTTATGAATAAAGGTACTAAGAAGGAAAATAAATAAATGAATTTCCCCCTTATTTTTTTATATATATCTAAGCTTGTATTTTACTTACTATGTATGTGGGACTCTTACTTTGAAAATGGTACAAGCTTTAAAGAAGAGTAAGTAAGCTTTAAAAACAGGAAGCTGTGACCACATAACATCTCACCACACAAAGCATGTCAGAATGCTGAAAATAGGGATTAAAATGTATTCAGCGCCACCTGAAAGACCTATATGGTCTGTTGAAATGTTTCCTGTGTCAGTTTAACATGTATATTGTGAAATTTGTTTGTAATATGTTTGTAATGAGGCAGCAAATTAATATGATCTGCTGAATATTAGTGTTGGTCACACTTTATTTTGATGGTCCATTTGTTGAATTTAAGTTACATTGCATCTATATGCCAACTAATTCTCATCAGATTATAAGTAGACTATTGGGTTAGGGTTGGGGTTAGGGTTAGTGTAAGTTGACATGTATTATAAATAGACACAAGGGTCTCAGAACAATCAAACAGAAATATAGCAAGCAAAAAGTCTTGAGAATAACTTAACTGGACTTTGGACGAAGCAGCAAGAGATAGAGTTCAGGACTGAACACAGAGCAGGATATGAAGCGGTCTTATATAGAGCAAAGAACAGGTGGTGGTGATTAGGCTGATTACAGGGGAGTTTAGAGGAACAAGAGTCACTACCGCCATCTAATGTGGAGGAGTATAGGGCAATATCTGCGCCCCCTGGTGGGTTGGAGGACGTGATAAAGTGCTGAGATATTACAATCTGTTTATGCAGAGTTTGATATTATTTCATTTTTGCTTGTGTGTAATGCCGGGTTTAGACTGCACAATTTTTCAAAGTATTCATGTCACAGATGTTTTGATACAGCCTGACAATCTGGGGTAGCATTTCGTCACTGTGTTTACACTCCAGAATGCATCAGCGACAAGAAGTTTCACACTGCATGACTTAACAATAGGAATAATCGCAGACAACATTGTCTTGGTCCACAACCAATCACACGAGAAGTAACAAGGAAATAAAGCAAGAGTGCTCGACGTCAAACAAGCACTGGTGCTCCTGCCAAATCTACACTAGTTTTTCCTCCATTTCTTGAGTCCAAATAGACCGAAAATAAGCCCTTTTAACTTCTCCACCAGCCTCCTACTGGCCTGCAGTTACCCCATACTAGTGGATTCTGCTCTCTTATTGGCTGTAGGTAATCGCTGATGATATTTTCAATCAGAACACATTTCACACGGCATGATTTGAATTGCTGACAGGTCCAGATATTTAGCATGCCAAATAAGCACCGATGTGCCTGTGATTTCAGGTATTTGTCAGCGATTTCTCAAAATCTGTTGGCGAGTCAAAATTGGGGCTAAAATCAGCTAAACTCTGAACGTAGCTGACTCTGAAGTTAACTTTATGGTAAACCCACAAAATACAAATGTTGTGCAGGCATATTATTATGACCTATATTGATTTTGCATCTTAAAAGGTAATTTTTTGGTTTTGAGGGTCTCCAACCACAGGCTGATACGCATACAAGGTCAAAAAACACTTTCATTGTCTTACTATATGCATTTATTGTTGCCTAATTATCCAAACGACTCCCATATGATTCATTCAGCGATTCATTTGTTCCCAAACCCCTCCTTAGCATGATGCTAATCTGCGCTGATTGGTCCGATGACCCAGTCTGTTGTGATTGGTCGACTGAGTTCAGCACGAGACAGAAAGAAACGCCCACCATAGCTTATCAACATTGTTGAAGTAGTCAGAGTGCAGAGTATATGTGTGAGCCCAATGCAGGAGTGCATTAAAGCAATGCAGTTAAACACCAACGTATTACGCTACTCTTAACCATGACACACATTCAGTATTAACCCACACAGTGGCAAAAGCTGAACTATTTTGAAACTTGCTGATGGTGGCCATAGCAATGACAAACAGCAGGGAATCGCAAGCTCACAAACGCATTTAAATTGGTGAAGAAAATGGCGCTCGTCGCATTTTCAACGTGGTTTTAGATGCGATATGTGAATATAAGGAGTTATAGAGAGCGATTACAAGTAACAAAACACAATTAAATACATACTTTGCAAGCTAGAGAAAACAAGAAGGCAACCATTTTAATCTCATTTACAGCTTGGGATTCGGAGGAAGAAGATACTAGTCCATATAAACTGCACTGTAAAAAATAAATCCCTAAAATTTACGGTAAAAAAACGGCAGCTGTGGTTGCCATTATTTTACTGTTAAAAATACGGTACAAACCCTAAAAGTAATTTCTCATTTTTACAGTAAACTACCGTATTTCATTCATTTATAGAGGTAATATGTCTATATTTTGAAAGACCAATATCTACACATCTTTTGTTGCACAGTTAGACACGTTAACACAGACATATGCAGGTGGCGATGAGAAAGTTATATAATAAACCAATGCTCATCACAAACAACTTTTCCTATTCAAGAGTTCACACTTAGCTGATAATCAATAAAGCGTATTTGGCATGCTGTCCCGGGAGAGAGCCCTGAGCTCGTAATATCCTCGAGCCCGGGGCTCCCTCCCGTTAGAAGGGCGAGAGGGGAGTTCGAGCTCAGGTAGGTCTCGAAAACTCCCCTGCTTGTCGCCGCGTGAGAAGTGTAAACTAGGGTTGTTTTCGGTGATAATTTGGTTTAATCTATTGCTATGGTATATGTTTTTGGACTGTGGGAGGAAACCGGGGGACCCGGGGGAAACCCACGCGAACACGGGGAGAACATGTAAATTCCGCACAGAAACACCAACCAGCCCGATAGGAGGTTGGACCAGCGGTGTTCTTGCTGTGAGGCAACAGTGCTAGCCACTGGGCCACCGTGTCGCCCTATCGGAAAAAAAGATGGAGGAAGTAGGGGTGGAAGGAGGGGGAAGCTTCAAGACAAAGATAACTGGAGTGAAAAACTCTGGTTATTTATAGTGCTTCCGTAATCATCTAATGGGTCACATTACGGAGCTAATGAGGAGCCAGCCGTGTTGATCATAAGCACGTGATCCTCTCGAAATTAGTTTCTAAATAAACCACACTAAGTAGAAAAGTGTATCAGTGTATAGAAGGTGCTCAGTGTCATTCACACAGCTACTAAACACCAGTATGATTACACGCATAAAATTAAAGTCCTGAAATAAACGTTGTTCATCAACATTAGATGTAACATAAATCAATAATGTACATAACTGATGGGGAAACAACTAAAAAGATCCATAGTAATGTCAACAAAATGCATAAAAAGTTATGTGCCATGCACGGAATTCTGGGAAAGTCAATTTTTATATTATTTTATATATTAAGGAAACATACTGTTAACCAGGTTACGTATTTTTACTGCAGCATTTTTACAGTTTTTTACCATTGAAATCACGGCCATTTTTTAAAGTGTGTGTTCCTGTCAAGGTCTGACAAAGTTCCACACATATTTTCATCAGTCTTTGCTGATCCTTTCTATAACAAATTGCTGGCAAGTCGCCCGTTGCAGGGTAGGTTATTGTATTCATCATCAGAATTTTCACTGATTAATATTCTCATCTTCAGTCATGATCAATCCCACACACAACCGAGTGTTTGAAGGGAAATTCGCGTTCACGTTTTACCGGATCCGGTACTTCATATTTCACTGTTGTATGTCAATGTTGGCATTGTTTCATCGATTCTAAATGTATCGTTTTTAAACAAGGTGCACTTTCAGATTTAATCCTCAGCTGGATGTTTTCATTCACTTAGAGCTGTGTTGCACACTGCATGAAAGGTCATTTTAAAAAACCCATAATAGGGGCTCTTAAGGAAACCTTTAGCTGGCGCACAAATAATAATGTCATGAATTTTAAGTATGAGTGTCTTTAACAATCAAAATCCATTCATTCAATTGAATGCTACCCCTACCTAAAATCTTTTCAATTCAATGCATTTGTTCTATAGGATCAAACCCACAATTGTTGAGCTACTGAGACATACTTTACCAATCAAGATTCATGAATCCCCAATTTTTACATATGAAAGTGCGCAATACATTGTCATTTTAGTACTCTGAAAACTGAACTGACACTTTTTCAATTCACTATAATCTTCTATGTGAAGCTGCTTTGACACAATCTACATTGTAAAAGCACTATACAAATAAAGATGAACTGAATTGAATTAAATAGTAAAAACACACATGGATTGTATTTCCATCACCCACACAATGGATTTACCTGTTAAAGTGTGTAAACTGCTCAAAATCTTCTGTTCGCCACCCAAAAGTAAGCATTCGTGTCAAAGGACATATATGTACCACCAGAATGACAATTTCTTTAAGCAGTGTTGTCAGAGTGACAGTCTGCTATGACAGCCATTGTGACATGCTTGACAGACCTTGTGTCACCGTTCACACATAGGAAAGTCAAAATGCTTAGCCGTTTTGTCAGTTTGACAGTATACTGTACTCTGTCAGTATTTCCTAATGTAAATTATGGTGACAGTATTCAAGACATTGACAGAGAATGCATTTTTCTTTGCATTTTCCCCAAATAATATTCTAACAGCACAAATTTGCACATTATGGATCACATTTTTTTTTATTATTAAGCGCTACACATTCATTCATTTTCCTTTGGCTTAATCCCTTTATTTATCAGGGTGACCACAGTGGAATGAACCGCCAACTTATCCAGGATATGTTTTACACAGCGGATGCCCTTTCAGCTGCAACCCAGAACTGGGAAACATCCGTACTTTCTCACATTCACACTAATACACTATTGCCATTTAGTTTATTCAATTCACCTATACCTCATGTCTTTGGACTGTGGGGGAAACCAGAAACCCAAGCGAACATGGGGAGAACATGCAAACATGCAAAAGACACACTCACAATGTACCCTTCCTTACTATTTCCTAGGGTTTTTTTTTTTAAATAATATATTTTTCATCTGTACCTATTGTTTATTAATAATTCGGTAACAATTTACAATAAGGTGATATTAGTTAATGCTAGTTAATGTGTTTACTAAAACGAACAAACAATTATCAATACATTTATTACAGTATTTATTCATCTTTAAAGTTGTTCTTTGTTAGTTCATGTAGCATTACCTAATGTTAACAAGCAGTAAATACATTAAAGGTGCAGTATGTAACCTCATGTGCTTTATTCAGTGTTAAATGCTAATAATGTGAGTTTGAATGCCATTTTACATGACATTTATTGCCATACTACTGAAAGCAGCAGCAGGTAGTTCACCTCAGATCCTGAAAATAAAATAAACTGCTTGAAATTGAACTTAGAACTGTGACTCAGTACAAGCCAACACTTATCAGTGATTCAGAATGTACATTTAATAATGTTAAAGATGAGTAATATGTATTAATTAACAAATAAACATTACCATTTTGTTGGAGTGCAGTGAGTGCACTATTATGTGCTACTGGATAGCTGTATTTAAATTTCTGTAGGCTAGTGCAAACAGCCAAATAGCTTATCACTGCAAATATCATCATGTAGCGTGTTGTAAGGACAAGGGGTTACAATGTAACCTGCTCACCTAGTGTTTACGTTCATAATATTTATATTATTTGCTAATTAATAACCACCTCATGTGGAGTTGAATCTGCGGAGGTCGCATTTTCAGTCACGGACACAATCTTTAAGAGCCTTCCTGACGGAATGAATCAAATATGCTGTTTTCCACCAAGGCAACCAAGGGTGCGGAAATATAATTGGCTAAACTGGCATTGGGCGGGTTAAATGACCAAAACAAAGACAGCCGTTTTGGAAAACACACTTTCAAAGCAGATTATCTGACTTCAGCATTGTTTTTCAGATAAACAAGTATGTTCACTTAGCATGTTTCTTAAATATCTAACATATTGTGGTATTGTTAGGTGTTTTTAGACTCTTTTAGGCTAAGAGTCAAAAACGTACATACTGTACAACACAAATCTTATTGTAAAGTTTGACAATTAGTTCGTACTATGATCTTTTGTTTTACTATTCTAAGTGAAATGCTTTAATGCCTCATTCAAAGAGCTAAACCGAGCACACTTATAATGATCTACAATCACAACTAAACTGAGCACAGCACATTGAACACATAGATAAATCATGGTGTTTGTAGAAAAGAGTCTGCGGTGATTTTAAACGCCATGCTAGAGTAGGTTTTACATGCCAATGCCTTGATTTAGCCGTCGCACAACTAGGGAAGAATTTCATAAAGCACAAAGAGAGCTTTGTCATCTGCAGAATAATGAGACAGGTGTTCACTCCAGAGCAATTGACACTCTATCAAAAGTGAAGAGGCATTTTATCTGTGTCACCACAGATCGGGTTTGCAGCATAAAGCTTATTCCTATTCATTGTTCAGTGTGTGTCATTGAAAGTTTCTCAGCTGTGAATGTCTTTTGTTTGTGTTTCAGCTGTGAATTAGATATTATATGTGTTATGCAGGAAATACATATACTACATTTGACAGAAATATATGGGATTTTTAAAAAAAACTTACGGTATCAGAGGTACACAGCAACATTTCCATATTATATCAGGCAAAAATAAATCATATAAAAAAAAAAAAGATAAGATGTTGTCCCAAACAAGGTTTCCGTACATTAATTCTAATTGGTTGTTTACGCCCCCATGTGTATTAGATTTATTTTTGTTACATACAATGAAGAAACAAGATGATAAAGAGAGGGTCAGGGGTACAAGATTGAATTAGGTTCTGATGTACTCAAATGTGCTGGGTAGCACGGTGGCGCAGTGGGTAGAACAATCCCCTTACTGAGGTCACTGACTCGAGCCCTGGCTGGGTCAGTTGGCATTTCTGTGTGGAGTTTGCATGTTCTCCCTGTGCTCGCATGGGTTTCCCCCACATCTTTGGTATGCTGAAACATCACAGATACTAACACTGCGTCCGAAATCGCATACTTCCATACTATATAGTATGCTAAAATCAGTATGCGAGTCGAGTATTATGTCCGAATTCATAGAATTCGAAAATCAGTATGTGAGAAATACCCGGATGACTTACTACTTCCGGCGAGATTCTGGAGTGCGCATGCCATGCACGCTGCGCTATCCCATGATGCCCCGTGAGAGAATTCATGAATGGGAGTGAAGACGTCAAGAGGTCACGTGATCATGACAAAATGGCTAATGTAGTACATCCAAAATCCATTCATACTTTTCACATTTATACTGCATAGAACGTGCTTTTCTAACGGCTGAGTAGTACGTTTAAATTCAAATGCAGTACGTACTGAGTAGCAGGCGGTTTCAGACGCAGCCTAATAATTTGAGCATACTAAAACACCATGGCACAAACGATAGTGATGTTTTTCTGGGCGTTCCTAGCTATCCCGAAAAAGTCTGTCTGAAGCAAGTATTCTAGACAGCAGTGTAATTAAGAATGATAATACATGTACAAATTTCAGGAAAAGCATTTTGCTAAAAAAAGCTCTGAATTAATAAAACAATAGATTGTATTTGATGTGAGCCAAATGACTTGCATAATGCAATACCATATGGTTCAGATGTCTGAATATTATAATATAAAATAATAAATAAATAATAGAAGTGTAGAAACAATTTCTTTTGTGATTGCTTATTTATTACATAACAAAGCCAGCATGCATAGCTAGCAACAACTATATACAAGCCAGAGATTGTATTAAAGGAAAATACATAAGAAACTAAATAGACAACAATAAACAGGAAAAGAAAAAAATCTTTATAAACCTCTAATATAATATTATGTATCTTTCAGTACATTTTAGTTTATCTAGTTATCATATATACAAAATTTTCTAAATAAATTCAGACCATATTCTGATTGTTTGGGGTTCTTGCTGTAGAACGTTCTAATAGCACAATATATTTAGGTTCTACACTACCTGACAAAATCCTTGTCGTCTATCCACGTTTTAGGAACAACAAATAATATCTTGGCTTCTAGTTGATCATTTGGTATCAGAAGTGGCTTATATGAAAGGCAAAGGCCTTTAGATTATGCTTATTTTACCAAAATAAAATATGATTATTGTTTTTATTTATTAAATTAGAACAGTAAAGTCTGACTTTGCTTAGACAAAAGTTCTGTCACTTAACAGAAATAATATACAGTATAGAATACAAAGTCATGGTGCTGTGGTAAAAGAATTAATTTTGTGTATGAGCTTGGAGGACTGCATCCATACATCTGCAATGACTCAAATATCTGCGATGGCAAAGAAAGCGTTCTTGCAGGACTCCCAGAGTTCATCAAGATTCTTTGCATTCATCTTCAATGCCTCCTCTTTCATCATACCCCAGACATGCTCAATAATGTTCATATATGGTGACTGGGCAGGCCAATTCTACAGCACCTTGACCTTCTATGCTTTCAGGAACTTTGATGTGGAGGCTGAAGTATGAGCAGGAGCGCTGTCCTGCTGAAGAATTTGCCCTCTTCTGTGGTTTGTAATGTAACGGGCAGCACAAATTTCTTTATACCTCACGCTGTTGATGTTGCCATCCACTCTGCAGTTCTCTCGCAACCTCTATACTGAATGTAAGCCGAAACCATAATTTGTCCTTCACCAAACTTGACCGATTTCTAGGCGAATCTTGGGTCTTTTGCAGTATTTGTGATGATTGGGATGCAGTTCAACAGATAATTCATCTGAAAAATCTACCTTCTGACACTTTTCCAATTGATCAACTAGAAGTCAAGTTATTATGTGTTGCTCTTACTGCGATCGTTGACAAGACTTTTGTCAGGTAGTTTTTAAGCCACATTTTATCTACTGGGAATGTGGGTTTATGCCAAAAATTTCAATATAACATTCTTGGCTGCAGTTAGTGCAGTATGAAATATCCTACACTGGTAAATGTTTTAGTTAAGATCATAGCATAGAAACTAATTTGACAAAGAAATGACTTATACTATACTTAATTGAACATAACATTTTAAAGTAGAACACACTAAAACAAAAAAGTTGAATCCTAATAATATGTTTATTCATTCAGTCATTTTCCTTCGGCTTAGTCTCTGATTTATCAGAGGTCACCACAGTGGAATGAACCACCAACTATTTCAGCATATGTTTCACGCAGCGGATGCCCAGTTTTAGTTCATCCAATTCACCTATGGCACATGTCTTTGGACTGTGGGGAAACCAGAGCACCCAGAGGAAATCCACGCCAACACAGGGAGAACATGCAAACTTCACACAGAAGTGCCAACTGACCCAGCCGGGACTCGACCTTCTTGCTGTGAGGCTCAGTGCTAACCCATCCATAATATGTTTTAGTGACCAAAAATATGTTTTTATGAGAAAAGTAAATTTAAAATTAGAAAAATTAGGCAGAAAAACTAAACAACATGAAAAATAAAACAGAAATATATTGATTTTGTAATCAATTACCAAAAAACATTGAATTAAACATGACATTTTGAAATAGAAATACTAAAATAGCACATTAAAGCAGTCAAATTATTCGATTTTTTTGTTTTGTTTTGTACAAACTAAAGTTATGTAATTTAGCAAGCTGTTGCCTTCCAATATTGCTAAGATAAAAAGGCTGCTAATGCAAATGTTGTTTTTTTCAGTCATTATATTTTCTTAGTTTATATTTAAGAGGATTTTATAAGAAAAATAGTTTTAGACTCCATTAAAAACTCATTGACACACACAAAAAAAAAGAAATGCAAAATCAATCCAGAGATTTAGCAGCATTTATTTTCCCCTTGTGATGTGGATTATTTTCCTCTTCTCTCTGTTTGGGTGTATTTGTCTTAGAAAGCCTTTTTTAAAGAGTCCGCTTCACCCTCAACATCTACCGCTGAATGCTTAATTATTTACAAGACCTTTGAAATTAAAGCGGTGCTTGGATAAGCATGCGTAAAGGTGACAATAATTTGCATGCGCAAAGCACTGTCCATGAGATTACACCAATTGATTGATGCTCTTTTCAGTCGCCCCAGAAAGCACCTTGAGGATCAGTTATGAGCTGTATATCTCCCCGGTAACAGCCCATAAAGCATATTCTCTTCTGCACTACATCTTTCAGGTGGGGCGGTGAGGTGTTATCCAAGACCAGCTGTCTGGATCGGTAATGAGAGACTGTCACGTTAATGGAATACCTGAAGGAAGCCAACATCACCATAGACTTTCCCAATTATGGTGTCTTTTAAGCGTTTTTCACACTTGAGAAAGTTTACCCTGGGTCATTGCAAACCTCAGGAAAACTGGATTCTGGTCTATCTTGTTGCACAGTTCAAAATTTACCCGAGGTTAACAAGTAATATGCCTAAATTTCACTCTAAACTCTACATTTCTGCCGGTCTTAAAGTTTTCTGAGAATTATAAGGTCCTAAAAAGGTTTTAAATCAGAGAAGCTAGTCTTAAATTAGCATGGCATTCATTTTAGTGAGCTTTCCGTGTGTTTTCATTTTAAAATGAATCCAAAAGTGATTTCTGCAGTGATGTTCTTTGTCATTGGTGCCTTCATTGTTGACTAATGCTTGATAATGAGTTTCATTATAGCTTCATTCATCTTTTGTATGTGATTGTAGTACATTATAATAACCGAATTTGCTATTTTCGTACATTTGAGCGATCCACTGTTTATGCAATACAAGGATTATTTGTGTTTCTTTAATGTGCATGTGGGTGATTCTTTAATTTTAGGTACATTTGCTTTCCAAAGCCATAATTTTTTCAGCTTAAAAAAAAAAAAACATTATATTTTTGATTGTTTATAAAATGTGTTACTTGCATTTATAGATCCCAACATGTTACATATCATAATAAAACAATATTTTTGTAAAAAGTGTTGCATATTGCCAAAAATCCAGATTTTTTTTGATACATTTGTCAGTGTATTTTTTCGATTATGTATCATTGTGTAATCAAAATATTTTATTTGACTCAATCAAATAAAAAGTGCTCAGGAGTAGCTTAATGTTTCGGTGCTCTGTGGGTAAGGAAGTCATGAGAATAAACAGCAAAAATCTGTCCAAGGCACTCGAAAAATATTAAACAACTATTTAAAAGCCTTTATTGACATGGCTGTTATTTAAAACTGTGCCTACGCACTTCAGAAAACACTTGCCTTCATCAGGACAACCATGACTTTTTATTTATTTATTTTCTAAAAGCTCTAAATGGTGATTTTACAAATTTTACAATGTTACTTTGTTTTCAACCCAGGCTCATTGCGGATACGTTGCCAGGTCTACATTTCAGGGGTCAACGAAATACATAACCAGAGGTACGTCTGCTGGTAACACTTGAAAAGCCGTCCACTTGGAGGTAAGCGTTCAGCGGTAGCGCGTAAAGAAACAGAAGCCATCTGCGTCATACCGCCCGATGGCATTCATTTTATTCATTTAAAAGACAATTTTCAGCCAGACGTATCTCGGGCTGCTACATAATTCGTGCTCTACAGAATTGTAGACATGGGTACGTATCCTCAATGAGCCCATGTTGTCTGTTTCTAACAAAATGTGTGTTTGCGACTCTTGCATCAATTACCATACCTGTACCGTACCACATTTAGCCTTTAAATTGGAGGACATTAGAGGGGGTGTGTTGGGCTGTTCTTAGATTTATGTAAAATTCTTATATTTTATCAGATCTTTTTATTTATTTAACACTATAATACAGTTTTGTTATATTAATTTGTTTTATAAAAATACTTTGGGGGGAAACACGGTGGCTCAGTGGCTGGCACTGTCACCTCACAGCAAGAAGGTCACTCGCTCGAGTACTGGCCGGGTCAGTTGGTATTTCTGTGTGGAGGTTGCATGTTCTCCTCGTGCTTGCGAGGGTTTCCTCCTGGTGCTCTGGTTTACCCCACAGTCCAAAGACATGCACTATAGGTAAATTGGCCATAGTGTATGTGTGTGGATGTGAGAGTGTATGGGTGTTTCCCAGAACTGGGTTGTAGCTGGAAGGGCATCCGCTGTGTAAAATATATGCTGGATAAGTTGGCGGTTCATTCCGCTGTGACAACCCCTTATGAATAAAGGGACTAAGCTGAAGGAAAATGATTGATTGAATGAATGAATGAATGAATGAATGAATGAATGAATGAATGAATGAAAATACTTTGTGACTATTAATATGCTAAACCTTTTGAAGTGATATAATGAAAAATGAAAATTGTGTCAAGGTATCAAATATATATATTAAGAATATATATATGAAAGAAAAAAGAAAGAACGAAGAAAAGAATGAAAGAAAGAAAGAAAAAAAGAATGTTACTGACCCCAAGCTTTTGAACTTTAATATATTCCAATAAATATCAGATGTTTTAAGACTCTCAATTATTTTGTAGGCTCTTAAAAGCATGACATTTATATGCTATTTTTCCTTTCTGCTGCCTTTGAGTTCACAGTTAAGCTGCATTTACTGTCAGTATTTGAGATTGACAACCACATCCTGTTTATAACAGATTAGAATAGAGTCTGTAGGTACATGAACAGTAAGTAAAATAAAGTCTGTACTCCGTAACCATAGCAATAGTGACTAAAGTATATAACAAAGATGACGACATCCAAAATTGCTCAATTCACACATTTAATCATTTCACAAATTTCCAAAGGAACAAGTATATGATGAGAATTTAAGGTCATTTGACTATCATAAAAAAAGGGAGTAAATATCCAACATGTTTGCCAACCCCTGAGAGACAAAACACTAATACTGTTCATCAAGCTCACATTTTCCGGTCGGGATAGAGTCCAGACACAATGAGAAACACTCTAAATTTACAACGCATAAGAGTTAAACATTTTCTTTTGGCTTAGTCCATTTATTCATCAGGGGTCGCCCCAGTGGAATGAACCACCAACTGATCAAGCATATGTTTCATACAGCGAATTACCTTCCAGCTGCAATCCATTACTGGGAAACACCCATACACTCTCACATTCAACTGCTTGTTAATGCAAATTTCTAAACCTGTCAATCACATGGCAGTAACTCAACGCAACACATTGAACATTGAGGCAGATGGGCTACAGCAGCAGAAGACCACACCGGGTGCCACTCCTGTCAGCTAAGAACTAAAAACTGGCTCAACAAAATTGGACAATAGAAGAGTGGAAAAATGTTGCCTGGTCTGATGAGTCTGATGAGACATTCGGATGGTGGGGTCAGAATTTGGCGCCAACATCATGAAAGCATGGATCCATCCTGACTTTTATCAACAATTTAGGCAGGTGGTAGTGCTGTAATGGTGTGGGGGATATTTTATTGGCACACTTTGGGCCCATTAGTACCAATTGAGCATTGTGTCAACACCACAGCCTACCTGAGTATTGTTGCTGACAATGTCCATGCCTTTAGTGTACCCATCTTCTGATGGCTACTTCCAGCAGGATAACGCATGTCATGAAGCGCGAATCATCTCAGACTGGTTTCTTAAACATGACAATGAGTTCACTAAACTCAAACGGCCTCCACAGTCACCAGATCTCAATCCAATAGAGCACCTTTGGAATGTGGTGGAATGGGAGATTTGCATCATAGATGTGCAGCCGACAAATCTGCAGCAACTGCATGATGCTATCATGTCAATATGGACCAAAATCTCTGAGGAATATTTCCAGTACCTTGTTGAATATGTGCCATGAAGGATTAACGCCCCATTCACTCGAGGCTTCAGCGTCAACGCTTGACAGAGGGCGTGTCTGAAGTTGGGGCTGACCCGAGCTGTGACCGAGTACTATCTGGGCTGCTGTATTTGCATACAGCAATCTGATTGGCTGACGCTTCTGTTGGCGCTTGAAAAGTTGAGCAAGTCCCAACTTCTGCAGCAAGCAACGTCTCTGAAGCGGTGCAGACAGATCCACAATGCAGTTCGGCAACACCTAACGTCACCCATTCAAAGTGAATGGGAAGCATTAAAGCTGACGCCCCGTGTGAATTGGATAACCATACTTGACAATACTCACTTCACTTCTATAGCTTACTGCCTCATTTTGGAATCATCATGGCAGGAGGCTGAATATTGCTGGCTCTCCCCAGCCATTTGCTCTGGGGTGGGCAACTTTTCTGGAACATTTCCTTAAGTTCTTCTCACCTGTCAGCCTGGCCCAGAGGTAGAAAAACATCTGCTCTGAAAGTTCACCTCATCATTCATCTCCCCCGCAAAGCAGGTTAAAATGATGAATTTAATATGCGTTTATGGCATATGTCTGCTGTTCCCAGGAAACTCTTCCATTAATATTCAGATATGCAGAGTGCTTTGCTTTCAAAGGAACAGACTGTGTCTTAAAAGACTAGTAATTGCATAAGACTTATTCATTCTTTCTCTCATTAAATCATAAATAGTGCATGGACATTCACGGAATAATTTCACAGTTTCACAGAATACTTATTATTTTCATGGACTCAGAGAATAGAGGCTTAATGTTTTGTAGTTTTGAAAAACAGAGATGACGTTTCTCCTGGAAAAATGGGACTTGCAGGTTAAGTTATAATATGATCAAAAATGCTCAAATAAGCCAAGTAACGAAGCTCTCATCATTAAATCATGGTGGACCCATATTTAAGCGCTGTGATGTCACGTTCGTTCTACCAATTCATCTGCACCTGTCGTAATTAACTGAAGTAATTATTTCTACGTCTGACAGGGCACGACATGGAAGGTCAGCGATACTGACTCTTCTAAATTACCCTGGCTCTACTTACAGGGTACTCTCCAAGAACCCGCTAGAAGTTACACATGAGCCGGTTAATCAGCAGTGCAGAGACAGCCATCAATTCGAAGCGCTCTTATGACTGGAATCCTAATGCTGACTGCCGAAATGTCGGAGTGCTTTATCTTTATGCGCATCACATGCACATATAAGTCCACATGAATTAAGTAGTTTCTGTTTTGAGGAAATATTTCACTAATGGAAGCACTTGGGAAAACAACGGTGTTACTTGGCAAAATCGTAATGAATCATGGTTTCTAAATAAGTACACTAATAAAGTTAGGAACCATATCTGTTCATTTAAAAAATATTATATATATATATATATATATATATATATATATATATATATATATATATATATATATATATATATCTTTTTGTGCAAGAAAAATTACTGAGTAGAGATTACACAAAAAATATATTTTTTTTAGATTTTTGGGCTTTTGGGGGACAACTAAATTTTTTTTGTTCAATTCAAAAAATTTTTTAAAAACTAATAAGTAAACTTAATTTATTCATATTGTCCCAACACAATTATGTGGAACCCAGCATTTTTTTACAGTGATTACTGTTATAAAATGTGTCATTTATAGTTTTGCATTTAAACAAACATTCTTAAACACTTGATTAATTTACCGAAACAAAACAAATTGAAAAAAAAAGAAACAAAACACAAAACAAAACAACACCCTTTACTTGTTTTTATTTACAAACAAACAATCTTGAGCACTTTCTAAGATTTTCAAAACAAAACAAAACTCTTTACTTGTTTTTTACATTTAAACCAAAGTTTTTGAACAATTTTTAAGATTTTTTCAAAACAAAACGAAGCATAAAAAACCAAAACAACACAAAAAAAACAACTTAACACTCTTTACTTGTTTTTTATAATTAGACAAATCTTCTTGAACACTTTCTTAGATTTTCCGAAACAAAACAAAACAAAACCCTTTGCTTGTTTTTTTTTACATTTAAACAAACGTTCTTGAAGATCTTCTAAGATTTCCGTAATGAAACAAAAACACAAAACAACACTCTTTACTTGTTTTAAACAAATGTTCTTGAACACCTCCTAAGATTTTCTGAAATGAAACAAAAACACAAAACAAAAAAACAACAACACTCTTTACTAGTTTTTTATACTTAAACAAATGTTCTTGAACATCATCTATGATTTTCTAAAATGAAACTAAAACCCAAAACAAAACAACTTTCTTTACTTGTTTTTTTACAATTAAACAAACATTCTTGAACTTCTCCTAAGATTTTCCGAAACAAAACAAAATGAAACGAAAGAAACAAAACCCAAAACAAAACAGCACTCTTTACTTCTTTTTTTTTTTTTACAGTTAAACAAGCGTTCTTGAATATTTTCTGAAATGAAACAAAAACCCAAACACAAAACAAAACAACTTAACACCATTTACTTGTTTTTTTTTACATTTAAACAAATATTCTTGAAAAGTTTCTAAGATTCTCTGAAACAAAACAAAACAATTTAACACCCTTTTCTTTTTTTCGTTGAACACAAAGAAGATATTTTGAAGAAAGCTGGAAACACGTCACCATTAATTTCCCTAGTTTTTGTTTTTCTTAGTATGAAGGTAGTTGGTTACAGGTTTTCAGTGTTCTTTAAAATAACTTATTTTGTGTTCAACAGAATAAAATAAAGGTTTGGGACCATTTGAGGCTGAGTAAATAGTGAGTAAATGTTCACTTTTGTAAGAACTAACACTTTAAATCTGATGTTGGAAATGCTCAGCTTCGAATCAAATCAAGAGAATATAAAATATATCATTATCTCAGCGATCACAGTGATTCAGGCATTCAACACGTTTCTTTGTAAGAAACTTTTGTTTTCAATTTTAAACTTGTTACTGCAAACTTCAGTAAAAAAAAAAATATTAAACCTTTAAACCATTGTCCTTCTTGCTTTATATTTCCCACATTGTTGCAAAGTCTATTTTCTGTATGCAGACGTAATTAATGTCCTTGAGGGAGTCATTCCACAATGTTGCCATATATTGATTGTGTCCCTCAATTCTTAAATTAGCATAATAGCCTTGTTAACAACAGTTTATTTATTCAGGGTAGTATGTCCTCCAAGCTGTTTTTCTCTTATATTTTGTTTTATGGCTCCTTATGTTCGGTTTGCAAGTCATCGGTGTGCACTAAATGCAAATGGCCAATGGCTCATTTTCATGTATGTCTGCTCAGCCTACAAGGAATCCTAATTATTTTTTCCCTTTAAATTTATACTAATACGGCAGTGTTTAAATTGCTCTAAACCCTGGGTTCTTAATCCTGGTCTTTAAGGAGATGCTGCTCAATAGGCTGTCTGCACTGAAATGGCATTTTTGTTCTGTAATAACTGAGCAATTTTCCCAAGTAAGAAAGTTTGAAACTTCTGTTTTTGTGTGAAACTATATAGTATCTGCATATATACTGTATGCACCATACATAGAATGGGGATAGTAACTGACTGTGAACTGGATGCACAACTGGGATGTATTCATACAGTTTTTGTCAAGTTTAAAAGATGTGTTTGTGCATGAAACGTGCGGGTTTATGTATGTGTAAGAGACCGTCCGAAAGAACGCTCTCTTCACAGTTCTGTTGATGCGGCGAGCAGTTGGGTTTCTTTCTTTCTTTATTTATTTTGGAGATAATACAAAATATGAATACAACAGAAAGACATAAAACTTTACAAATTACACGTCCACTTTTGTGTGCTCAACACAATAGTGTAATATTTGATCTAGATAAAATAGCCTAAGCTATATTGAAATCATTTAAAGAATTAATGTTTTATGTTTTAACATCACCTGGTAAAAATTAACAATGAAATTTTAAATGTAGAGCTTCATTAGAAGGATATTTTATATTTTAAATTGTATTTCTTTTGATTTGGGGACAATCAGTGGAGATATGAAATATGCCGTTCATAAATATACCTGTTAAGTATCATATAGGGAAAATTCATATGTTTTAGGTCTCTCTGGAGCATTTGGGCTGAATGTTTGACGGCATCTACCCAAAACGAGGATGTTAAAAAAATATGTTTTATACAGCGTTATTACTGAAGAAAGTCTGTGGTTTCACACCATGGATGATGCGCTGGGTCATATCCCCTTTTTGTGACGTGACCACTCGATGTATGATGCCAACAGTCAGTATATATATATATATATATATATATATATATATATATATATATATATATATATATATATATATATATATATATATATATATATATACAGTTGAAGTCAGAATTATTAGCTCCCCTGAATTATTAGCCCCCCTATTTATTTTTTCCCCCAATTTCTGTTTATCGGAGAGAATTTATGTTTTTAAACACATTTTTAAACATAAGAATTAAATAACACATCTCTAATAATTGATTTCTTTTATCTTTGCCATGATGACAGTAAATAATATTTGACTAGATATTTTTCAAGACACTTCTATACTGCTTAAAGTAACAATTAAAGGCTTAACTAGGTTAATTAGGTTAACTAGGCAGGTTAGGATAATTAGGCAAGTTACTGTATGATGATGGTTTGTTCTGTAGACTATCGAAAAAAATATACAGCTTAAAGGTGCTAATAATTTTGACCTTAAAATAGTTTTTAAAAAATTAAAAACTGCTTTTATTCTAGCTGAAATAAAACAAATAAGACTTTTTCCAGAAGAAAAAAAAAATAATTATCAGACATACTGTGAAAATTTTCTTATATATATATATAAGAAAATTTTCACAGTATGTCTGATAATTTTTTTTTTTCTTCTGGAAAAAGTCTTATTTGTTTTATTTCAGCGAATGCAGAGAGAACATATATATATATATATATATATGTTCTCTCTGCATTCGCGTGGGTTTCCTCTGGGTGCTTCGGTTTCCCCCACAGTCCAAAGACATGCGGTACAGTTGAATTGGTAGGCTAAACTGTCCATAGTGTATCAGTGTGAGTGAGTGTGGATGGATGTTTCCCAGTGATGGGTTGCGGCTGGAAGGGCATCCGCTGCGTAAAACGTGTGCTGGATAAGTTGGCAGTTCATTCTGCAGTGGCGACCATGGATTAATAAAGGGACTAAGCACAAAAGAAAATTAATGAATGAATGTTTTGACAGAATGCGTTTATTTTGCTTATGCTGGTGTTTGTTACCTTTCAGTAACAAATAAATATATACAATTGATTAAAAGTAATACAATTTAAATTATCTGTTGCTTATAGATGGTTTTGTTAAAGTAAGTCAGACATGCGTAAGTTCTGTGCAATCCAGCTGTAATTAGTATTCACATTATCTGTTTTGTGCCACGAGCATACACATCCTCATTTTAGGCAAGGCAAGTTTATTTATATAGCACATTTCATACACAGTGGCAATTCAAAGTGCTTTACATAAACAGGAATAAAAGAAACAATTATAAGAGAAATAAAAACAAACATAAAAATGGTAAGAATAAAAATAAAATAAAAGCTGATAAAATGTGTTATAAAAGAGTTAAAAAGAAGAGAAAAACATAGTAGTCGGACGTAGCACAGTGCTCATTCAGTAAAGGCACAGCTAAACAGATGTGTTTTCAGTCTTGATTTGAATGTGCCTAATGTTGGAGCACATCTGATCATTTCTGGAAGCTGATTCCAGCAACGAGGGGCGTAGTAGCTGAAAGCCGATTCACCCTGCTTTGACTGAACTCTTGGGATTTCTAATCTATTTGATCCTAAAGATCTGAGTGATCTGTTAGGTTTGTATTCAGTGAGCATATCTGTAATGTATTGAGGTCCTAGGCCATTTAGTGATTTATAGACCAGTAATAATACTTTAAAATCTATTCTAAATGTGACTGGGAGCCAGTGTAAAGACCTGAGGACAGGTGTGATGTGCTCTGATTTCCTGGTTCTGGTCAGAATTCTGGCCGCAGCGTTCTGGATGAGCTGCAACTGTCTGACTGTCTTTTTGGGAAGGCCAGTGAGGAGGCCATTACAGTAATCCACCCTGCTGCTGATAAAAGCATGAACAAGTTTCTCTAAGTCTTCACTGGAAACAAAGCATCTAATTCTTGCAATGTTTTTGAGATGATAGTATGCTGATTTACTAACTGCTTTGATATGACTATTGAAACTCAGATCTGACTCCAGAGTCACACCAAGATTCTTGACCTTATGTTTTGTTGTTTGACCCTTAGAGCCAAGGTACGCATTCACCTTGAGAACCTCATCTCTGTTCCCAAACGCAATGACTTCAGTTTTCTCTTTGTTTAACTGAAGAAAGTTTTGGCACATCCAATTGTTAATTTCATCAATGCATTGGCAGAGGGTGTCAATGGGGCTGTAGTCATTAGGCAGTAAGGCTAGGTAGATCTGAGTGTCATCAGCATAGCTGTGGTAGGAGATTTGGTTCTTTCTCATTATTTGGCTCAGAGGGAGCATATAAAGGTTGAACAGGAGTGGTGCCAGAATCGAGCCTTGTGGGACTCCACATGTCATGGGTGTCCACCCTGACCTATGGTCACCTATACTGACATAGTAACCTCTTCCTTCAAGGTAAGATCTGAACCATTTGAGGACCGTCCCAGACAGCCCAACCCAGTTTTCCAGCCTATCCAGAAGTATGCTGTGATCGACAGTGTCAAATGCAGCACTGAGATCGAGCAGTACCAGCACTGTTAGTTTGCCTGAATCTGTATTTAGGCGGATGTCATTGATTATCTTTATAAGGGCGCTCTCTGTACTGTGATGTGGTCTGAAACCAGATTGATAATTGTCTAAACACCCCTTGAAGTTTAAGAACTTTTACTGTCGAGCTCAATGACACCGTGCTGTTTCAGCCCACACTTGGTGTGTCTGGCTCCTCATAATTACCAGTCTCTCCAGCTATTTTACGTTTTGTCAGTTTAGTGGCTAATTCATACAAAATTCATACAAGTCAGTCAAACGAAAATATATGACTTTTAAAAGCAGGTGTGGCATCAAACCCCATCCCTAAACCCAACCATCATTGGGAGATTTTCATTGAGTTTGCATGATGGAGAGCTTTTCTAAGTTTACTGAAACCCTAGAACAGCAAGTTGTCCAGCTTCAAACGTAAAAAAAGGTAGTTTATTTGCCCAGAGTGGGTAAATGCAAGTGGATAAAAAAATATATGACAGCACACAAGGGTTAAGGCAAATAATTCTTGATATCCAATGTTTCCCCTAAAAGATGACATTCATACAAAATGTGCAGTGTTGGTGAAACTTCAGGACCAGGATTGAGGATCAGTACTACAGATATATTTTAAACACTTCAGATTTAGTTAATCAAAGTCTAGACATGTTTTATGAGCTCCTCTTATGATGTCTACATAAGCAAGATTCATCAATAGTGCGAGACTTGCAGAAGCACCTACTTGCCTGAGCACTGACAGATGGGCTGGGGGGAATGTTTGCAAACTGGTTATTTTTGCAATTACTGCGCTGGTCAGAAATGACACTTAAAGGCATTAAAGGCTTTTTCTGACCCAGGGTCTGACCTAGAAGGGCTGACTCTGCTGTCTGGAGGTTTGACCGGAAAAACTCTTACTTATTAGCAGCAATAAATTTTGCCGGAGTAATTGACTGTAACCAGCTTAAAGCCTGTTTGTGGTGGGAACATTTGATTTGCTCAGCAAGTCATCTATCTGTAAAGAACACTGTCAAGGAGGTACTGTAACTGACCTTAAATGTTACCTATTATGCAGAAATCACTTTTATAAGGGCATTAAACACAGTTTTGTGGCAACATTGTGTGGATATAGCCAGCTTTTTAATGCTAAAAATGAATTAATTCTATTTTTACAATCACAGTTCATAAAAAAACACTCCGCAGAAACACTTTGATTGACATTCTCCCATTGTATGTGTTATCAGAGGGGAAACCCCACCCATTAGTGACAATCTCTTCCTCATTAGCATAAACAGTCCTGAGCAAGAAGCAGCCGACTGTCATTACTGTAGTTGTAAATCTGCTAACACATAGGCATTTATAGCTCCTCCCTTTTTTGAAAAGAGGGCATGGACCATTTGAAATCAAAGCGCCATGACCATGCCCCCCCCCCCCCCCGTCTCAGCAGGGTGTTTTCACACCTCTAGTTTGAAAAAAGTCAGGAACGTGGGTGAGTCCAGCTTTGTTTAGGTGGGAGTGTCAAATGGCCAAAGATGGAAGGGTTTGCATGAAAAGAGGAGTTTCAGTAGGTGAACTACAGCTGATTTTCACAGAGGCAACACAAACACAGACACAGGGGAGATAGACAGTGACTACGTTCACATGGACATCAGTAATCAAATTATTTGCCTTAATCTGAATAAGACAATAATATGATTTAAGGTGTTTACATGAGTTGCTTTTGAATGTTCCTTTCATGATCCCGTTTTACATGTCATAGCACATAGTTCGATTAACGTCATTGCGTCCCCACGCTATTCACACTATTTCCTCTGGAGTTTCATGTAATTTCGGGTGTTTCATCCTTAATTTGTCAACTTTAACTGCAGTTTGGTACTTCCACTTTCATTCAGGAACATTTCATGCATGCCCCCTGTGACAAACGAGATATTGGATGCGAGGAACTGATGAAAGAGTGTTGTTTTAATAGAACTTTTGAGATCACAGGCTGTATGGGAGAAAAAAAGTTCTTCGCATTTCTCGGTAGATGGAGAGGCTCGGTAGTTGCAGAGGATGGCGTCAAACAGCTGTGTGTGTATAGACTATCCTCTCACAAAATGCGGCAAAAATCCAACAAAACGGTAATAGTTTGATTAAGGTGTTTACATGTTTACATTCGGAGAGCGGCATGGATCTTTCAGTCTATAATATTGTAGTGATATTAACGTACTGTAAACTTAGTAACTAAATCATTTTGGTATGTCTTCAAAAACTGAAAGAGTACTGCTGACGATACTAACTAACTTTGCCATCTGAATAAACAAACAAAGCACACTGATCCCACGCTTACCAAACCTGTAGAGACAGGACAATCAACACCAACTGGAACGGCGTCTTTTTTTAAAAGGAGACGAGCGGCAAATCCGGATTTCACCATTTCCATAAGCTCTCAAGTAAAAAAATGTTCCTTACAAACGTATTTTTATCGCATGTTAGCAGACCACTGTAATCCACACATGTCCACACATGTCCATCGGTGCTCTCATCGCAATGATGGAAATGGAAACAAAATGGAAACAAAACTTTCGTTGCGGCACATTTATAAACACCACACTGATGACCCATGTCTCTGAACAATTCTTCTTCTTCCAGTTGTTTTAATTACGGTTGGCAAAACAACGAAGATAGGCGCACTATTGTGAATGAGGTGATACTTCATTAATATGCATGATATAGCTTCGAAGACTGTTGATCGATTCGAACCAAGTCTTTCTTATGAATTAATACTGAAAACTCAAAGACGTCATGTTGTACCGGCCGATACAGACATCCAGTCTCCACATGGATTGTATACAAGGATCTCATGGCTGTTACATAGCTTCAAAATGTCTTTTTAAACCGGAAGATTCAAAAACCGGAATCATAATAGGTCCCCTTTAAACATTTATACAAGCTTAATTTTATGCATTTTATCTGACCGCGGTTTATAATAATTCAAGAAAGTGTTGAATTCTCAGCCTTTCTGTGAAGGACATGTAGTGCATGTTATTATAAAAGATGACCTTCTACTACCAATTTTCTCTTTCAGGTAAACTACTGCTTGCATTGATGCACAAAAGAAGTTTGTAAACATTAACATGCTTAGTAGACTAGAATAATGACACAACAGAGTTAATAACAAAGAATGCAACTAATTGCAAATCAGAATAATTACTTATTTAAATTGAGCATATCCAAATGTATAATTATTGTTTCAACATGTACCTGCCAACCTACTAATTTTTGCAAAAATTGTATATTTTATTTCTGATTTTATACATCACACCCATCTGGGAATAACTTTAAATGGTGAATTGCATGCTAACTTATATTTTTTGCACGTTTAGTACAGTCTTCTTATATTAGCAGTGGACCTACATGGATGCACTTTTATCAACAACCAAATGCTTCTATAGGAATAAAAAACTGGGATCTTGTTTAGTAAGATTAGTAATGAACTTTTATACTGATGTATTATTTAAAAGTCATAGCACATTTTTTTTTAATCAACAATTTGTACAACACTTACACTCTGAAAAATGTTGGGTTGTTTTAAACCAACATTGCATCAAATGTGGACAAACCCATATTTTTTGCTTGAATTAAACATTTAAAAAAAATGTTAGGTTGTTTTAAACCAGGGGTTTCAAACTCAACTTACCTTGGGGCCGCTGGAGGCACAGTCTGGGTGAGGCTGGGCTGCATCAGGTTTTCCACAAGAAAAACTCTGTAAAAAAAAAATCAGATCATCTCAAATTATTATTATTATTTTTTTTAACACAAAATAATATTATTAAGAAAATAAATCAATCAGTAATAAACAGTTGTAATAATAATAAAAATTATCATAATACTACTAATAATAGTAATAATAATAGTAATAATAATAATAATATGAATAATAATATGAATAATAATATGAATAATAATCATACGATTTACTGTTATCCGCCTTGCAGTTGTCACAGGAAAAAGAAGCAACACTGTGTTGTTGTCATTTGTTTTGACTGCTTTTATCATATAGAAATATATGTAATGTTAATTGTGTGAGGCAATGCAAATACAATGCAAGTAGCTCCATGCAAATGACCCACAAATAACAGTGCAATATTATAAGCATCAAGCCCAGCCGATGTCCCGCCCCCTAGAACTATATACCCCACCGTGATTGGTAGGTTCATTCAGTTCCGCAAACAACACTGTAAAGTGCCATTCATATCAAACTCGCGGGCTTCACTAACATCATCCTGAGTTTGAGGCCCCTGTTTTAAACCAACATTGCATCAAATATGGACAAACCAGACATTGTTTATATATATATATATATATATATATATATATATATATATATATATATATATATATATATATATATATATATATATATAATTTTATTTATTTATTTTTTTTTTTTACTGGAATTAAACTTTTTAACTCAATGGTTGGATTGTTCCATATTTGACCCTAGAGTAAGTTTACATAAGGCTTTCAAAACACTTAATCTAATTAAGTTCTTATAAACAGAGCTTGAAATATTGGCATCTACTGTACCATCAACAGACAACTAAAGACTTACATAAAAGAAAAAAAAAAACTCTATTCAACAGAGATTTGTTTTGATTTTGAAAGATTTGGCAACACCACAGTGGCCACTTTGGTCATCTAACATTATCAGAGACTTTCATTAGATGCCTGCTGGAGTTAAGAACAGGGATCTCAGAGTTAAGAACAGGGATCTCAGAAATCGAGAGATTTCATAGTTTTCATATAGATTTTCATAGTTCCTGGCAGAAGAAGAAAGAAAGAATATATATATATATATATATATATATATATATATATATATATATATATATATATATATATATATATATATATATATATATATATATATATATATATATATATATATATATATTTAAATAGTTTTGACCTGAATAAAACACAAATGAGATTTGGGAAGAGCTTACTTACAATGGTTATTCTATTTATTTGTATTTTTAGAGCTTTTATAAGTTTAAAATACTGGCAGAAGAGTATAGCCATTATGTACCAATAAAAATTCTGGTCAATTTCAAGACATTGATTCATAAATCACAATACATATTTACATATCACATAACCCATATAGAAATGCGATACTTGGAAATATATGCAAACTTCATAACAAACAAGTTCATATTTGGATTTTACATATATAAAATGTCATGCAACATATTTCAAAATATTGCAAATATAGCTATTTAAACATCATTTTAAAAACTATTTAAATAAAAAATACTCTATATACATATGTTCAAATATATTGTGGGAAATTCCATGTCAGCATTGCCATGAAAAAAATTAGGTTTTCACCAAAATATCGAAATCGTTTCTGCGTTTTTTTTTTGTGTGTAAGCAAGTATTTTACAGTGCTTTAAAAATTCTCAAACATGTCTTTGTTAATGTTTTCAAACTATTATATTTGATTTACCAAAATCACACAAGTGCCAATTTCACATCTGTCACATCCATAACGGAGAGATGTCACATCCATATCAAAGCTTTTGCTCATGAATGCAAAAAAATGTCAAATAAAATAAAATCAATTGATTTTGTTCAATAGTGAGTCAACTCTTATTCTTTGATTAGCATTATTTATTTTGGGTTGTGCTGTTTCATTCACAGAATTTCTACAAAGTATATTGTATACTGTAAACTCGCTAACTTTTTTCGTCACATCCATAACGCATGCTTATTTTCCTGATTTAAAATATAAAATATGTTTACAGATTGCTATTTTTATGAGCCCATAACTCTGTGGTTAGTTGTTTTGGAAAATATAAACAGATGTTTCAATATAATGTCAACATGTACTTTGTAAATTTATGTTTTGAGATTTTACTGCAAATGTCACAACCATAACGCTGAAATTGCTTGGTATATTGAATGTATTATAACCTATATAAATATCCAATTGTCCATATAACCAACATATACTTGAACATACATTTGAAGTCAGAATTATTAGCCCCCTTTTGAATTATTATTTTTTTAAATATTTCCCAAATGATGTTTAACAGAGCAAATAAATTTTCACAGTATGTCTGATAATTTTTTTTCTGGAGAAAGTCTTATTTGTTTTATTTCTGCTAGAATAAAAGCAGTTTAAATAAAAAAAAAACATTTTAAGGTCAAAATTATTAGCCCCTTTAAGCTATATTTTTTTCGGTAGTGTACAGAATAAACTATTGTTATACAATAACTTGCCTAATTACACTAACCTGTCAATTTAACCTAATTAACCTAGTTTAGCCTTTAAATGTCACTCTAAGCTGTATAGAAGTGTCTTGAAAAGATCCAGTAAAATATTATTTCCTGTTATCATGGCAAAGATAAAATAAATCAGTTATTAGAAATGAGTTATTAAAACTATTATGTTTAGAAATATGTTAAAAATATTCCCTCCATTCAACCGAAATTGGGGAAAAAATAAACAGGGGGGCTAATAACTCAGGGGGGCTAATATTTCTGACTTTATTTTGTATTTTAAAATATGTTGCATATATGACATATACAGTGCTCAACATATATGAGTACACCTCTCACAAATTTCTCATTTAAATTAATATTTTCTAAAGGAGGCTTTACAATATTATATTTGTAACAATATTACATATACATTAGATTAGTCAGTACTGAAGCCAAAACTGGAGCTAATCTAACAAAATAACTCATGATAACGGTCCAAAATTAGTACAGACAAATTTATATGTTAGGGAAAAATAGCAAATCAAAATGTAAAGAGCAAAATTCAAAACATTTTGTAGTTTGTAGTTTTTCCCCTAATATTTTGGTTAAATTTAGATCTATTATCTTTAAATAAAGATGTTCAGTGACTAAAATTGTTTTAATAAATATATTTGTTTAATAAATCTGTTTTGTTCAAACGCACCAAAATATATTACCTATATTCACTGAAAATGGATACAGATATTCATTTTCAAAATGGGGTGTACTCAATAATGTTGAGCCCTGTAGGCTATGTGAAATCCACATATGACTTCATTCATTTTCTTTTCAGCTTAGTCCCTTTATTAATCAGGGCAGGGGTCACCACAGCAGAATAAACCACCAACTTATCGAGCATATGTTTTAGCAGCAGATACCCTTCTAGCTGCAACCCATCACTGGGAAACACACATACACTGTCACTCACTACGGACATTTTAGCTACCCAGCACCCGGAGGAAACCCACGCGAACACGGCGTGAACATGTAGCAACACCACACAGAAATGCCAACTGACCCAGCCGAGGCTCGAACCAGCGACCTTCTTGCCGTGAGGCGACATACCCACTGCGCCACATATGACTTATATGTTATACATGTAATTTGCATATATTGCCATATATTATATTTATATATAGTAAAAGAAAAGATTTTAACGACCTCAGCAGTAAAGTTGAGAGGATAGAGGCGCGAGGCGTGTTCCCGTCACAGCAGCGGGATTGTCATGTGCAGCTTCACTCACACTCGCGTCGAGTTGACGGGGAGCGATAGAAACTGTAACCCGCTCTGAAACGACCAAATAACCGTCCAGAGCCCCAGTGGAGTCTGACTGAGAACTATCGTCCGCTGTTGGTGTTTGAAATAGCCGTCGGTGAATGACTGTAGAGGCAGTTTAGTCCCGAAGCGCTCAACAGGGTGCTGAGAAAAAGGAACCGGACCGGGCGGAACCAGCCGAGACAACGATACTGACACACACATCCATCACACCGAAGAGACCAAATGAAGGAGAAGAATTTAATCGAAACGGCCAAAATGCAGGGAAATATGATGGTAAGCGGAACATATTTATTACCAGACAAGTGCGTTTCACAGGCGATGCTGAAAGTGACTTTCTGTGAATAGCAGGTTTGTTTGTTTAGGCGTTTGATTTTTTCCTCTCTCTCTTTCTTAAGCTCAGAATCAATAACAGTTTCTCATTTACACACCAAGACCAAAAAGTACTGTTGTCCTACTAGCAGGCTAACACGACGATATAAAACATGATCAATATATGTTGTACAATATATTTATGAGGCACTGTAATTGTTTATAAATAACACGATTGTGTTACTACTATATAACACAAATAACATGATATTCCCGTTTTGGATGTTAAAAACACTTATTAAAATCATATCACAAAGTCAGAGAAGCCTAATTTAAACGTTGAAAAAAGTTGTCATTGCCTAACATGACAAAATAAATAGTTTATGCTTGACAAATCCAAGATAGCATCATAGTATCAGTATATAATACTTCTACTAATAGTGATGATGATTTATCTATACACATATGTATCAATAGTTAATCAGTCATTCCATTAGATAATAAATAACTGAAATGATATTGGCACCATAGCCATGGCCTAAAACAACCACTGACATATTAATGTCAAGAACAGCATGGCATTGCATAGCACATTATGTTTAAGACACAGAGTGGTGCCTTGCCCCCTTTAGTAGTACTGTTTATAATGTAAGTTTATATGTGATCTGTCTGCATGCCTTTGTACATCGTGTTTTGATACACTGCAATCAAAGTGGTGTACAGGAGCTTGTGTGTGTATTCTTTGGTGATTCTGATTTATTATAGTAGTAGCGATGCACGACATTGGAAAAATGTGACATTGTGATATTTTGTTTTGCTGCGATATATATTGTGAAATGAATATAATTTCACCAGATGATTTGAATAGCTCTTTTTTTCGGAAGATTTTATTAATTTACATCAACTTAGTTGATCAAGTCTTTTTTTATTTTAGTATAGAGCAAAAATAAAAGTTAAACAAGCAGTGCTTTATGGTTTTCTAGGAAGTAAAATGGTATTCAAGTACAGAAACTGAACAATCAAACGTAAAATAACATACTCATCATTGTATAAATAAATAAATATAATAATATCTATATCTTTTAATCGTTAATAAATAATCTAATACCGCAATGTGACTATTGTGGATACAAACATTGCGATACCGATGCTCAAATGGCATATTGTTCAGCCCTACTTAGTAGCAAATTATTCTATACCCTCAGTAGACATGTTTGAAAACTTTAATAGTTGCAGTAGGACATACTTAACATAGTATCAGCATATAATACTACTAATCGTGATGATGATTTATCTATACACATATGTATATACATCAATAGTTAATCAACCTTTCAGTCATTCCATTAGCTAAAAAATAACTGAAATGATATTGGTACCATAGCCATGGCCTAAAACAACCTTTGACATATTGTCATTAATGTCATGAACAGCATGGCATTGCATAGCATATTAGAGATGAATTGAATATTAGGTTTAAAACACAGTGGTGCCTTGCCACTTTTAATTACAGTAATACTGTTTATAATGTAAGTTTATTGGTCATCTGTCTGCATGCATTTGTACATTCTGTTTTGATACACTGCAATCAAAGTGGTGTACTGGAGCTTGTGTGTGTATTGGTGATTCTGATTTTGCTGAATTCTGACATTGCGATATTTTGTTTTGCTGCAATACATATTATGAAATGAATATAATTCCACCAGATGATTTGAATAGCTCTATTTTTGGAAGGTTTCATTAATTTACATTAACGTAGATAATCAAGTCTTTTTCTTTGCAGTGCATCTGCATAATTTGGATAAAATTAAAAGCATATAGAGCAAAAATAAATGTATTCAAGTACAGAAATTGAACATTTAAACGTAAAATAGCATGGCCATCATTGTATAAATAATGTATGTGTATATATATATATATATATATATATATATATATATATATATATATATATATATATATATATATATATATATATAAATATATTTTAATCTTTAATAAATAATCTAATCCTGCAATGTGACCATTGTGGATACAAATATTACGATATTGATGCACAAACGGTATACTGTTCAGCCCTACTTAGTAGCAAATAATTCTATGCTCTTAGTAAAAATGTTTGAAAACTTTAATAGTTGCAGTACGATATACATTTAAACATGTTTTAAACCTGGTGGAGCAGTGCACATGAGATCTATTTATGTTAGGGCTTTAGCCTGCATTAACCACAGAGGTGACCTTTAGTGTCCGGGGTTCACATGAGAGGGAATTCATTAAAATTTGATCGCGCCTAAAGTGCAGTGGAATATTGGTATATTACAGCTTCAGGCTTGATCTGTCAGTGACCTCCAGAAACTGAGGTCCAGACTCAAACCTCACAGTGTGTCAAGCTTCATTCAGTTGAAATTTAGACTGATGTGATACCTTAGAATATAACTATCTGGGCCGGGTTTCCCGATAACGGCTCTAAAGAGCATTCTGTACGTGTAAGGTTACGAACGTCATTGCAGTTTTACGTGCGTTTCCCAAAAATGCACATAACACACATGCTACTTGGGAGTCGCTGTCCAATTCCAAAGTGCTGAAATACAACCTTTTTTCTGAATTTGTATTCTGAATTAACCCAATAATCATCATCACATGTGGATTCACAATTAAGACAAGTCTAGATACATGGAAAGAACCTACAGACTAAAAAACATTAAGGTTAAAGAACATAAGGTTATGAATAATAATAAATACCCAGTACATTCATTTTTGTGGTTTTCCCATCTCCTTACTTTTCCAAATCTTTAAGCATATTTAAAAATTCATTTATTCACTTTATTTCTTCAGTTTTGTTTCAGTTTGTTTGTCCAGTTATTATTTTCATTTTTCCAAATCTTCATTTGTTTTTCTGCCCTTTTGAACTATTTCTTAAATATATTAATTTGAATTAAAGTGTAATAAAGAGTATATAATAGGACTGCACGATATTAAAACTCAATTTTCTGTGATAATATTGTGATAAGAATACAGTTTCACAAGACGGTTTGCAGAAGAGTTTAAAACAGTATTCAGATACAGAAATTGAGTAATCTCAATGCAAAAAAAAAAATGCTTTTCTTTCTTTAATTTGTTTCATTTCTAGTTGAAATATCTAAAATTCTTTGATCAAGTAAAAATGTCCTTTGGTTTCACCTTCAGAAGAAATGCCAAAATTAGGAGTTTTTCCTTAAAACAAGAAAAAAAGTTCTGCTAATAGACATGTAGTTATTTGGGCCATCAACAAGACAAACATTTTAAATAAGAAAACCCTTTTAATCATACACTCACCGGTTACTTTATTAGTTACTCCTGTCCAACTGCTCGTCTAATCAGCCAATCACGTGGCAATAACTCAATGCATTTAGGCATGTAGATATGGTAAAGACAATATACTGCAGTTCAAACGGAGCATCAGAATGGGGAAGAAAGGTGATTTAAGTGACTTTGAATGTGGCATGGTTGTTGATGCCAGACGGGCAGGTCTGAGTATTTCAGAAACTGCTGATCTACTGGGATTTTCATGCACAACCATCGCTAGGGTTTACAGAGAATGGTCTGAAAAAGAGAAAATATCCATTGAGCGGGAGTTCTGTGGGCGCAAATGCCTTGTTGATGTCAGAGGTAAATGTCCAGACTGGTTCGAGCTGATAGAAAGGCAACAGTAACTCAAATTGCCACTTGTTATTTGATGGGTCTCTATTTCTGCTGTGACATTTGGATGGTAGGGTCAGAATTTGGCGTCAACATCATGAAAGCATTGATCTACCCTGCCTTGTATCTACAGTTTAGGCTGGTGGTGGTGGTGTAATGGTGTGGGGGATATTTACTTGGCACACTTTAGGCCCATTAGTACCAACAGAGCATCGTGTCAACGTCACAGCCTACCTGAGTATTGTTGCTGACCATGTCCATCCCTTTAGTGTACCCATCTTCTGATGGCTATTTCCAACAGAATAATGGCCATGTCATAAAGCACGGATCATCTCAGACTGGTTTCTTGAACATGACAATGAGTTCACTGTACTCAAATGGCCTCCACAGTCACCAGATCTCAATCCAATAGAGTACCTTTGGGATCTGGTGGAATCGCTGCTAATCTCCTGCATCATAGATGTGCAGCCGACAAATCTGCAGCAACTGCGTGGTGCAGTCATGTCAGTATGGACCAAAATCTCTAAGGGATATTTCCAGTACCTTCTTGAATCTGTGCCACAAAGGATTAAGGAAGTTATGAAGGCAAAATGGGGTCCAACCCAGTACTAGTAAGGTGTACCTAATAAAGTGGCCGGTGAGTGTATATAAATAATTAAATACCATTCATCTTTGTTACACCTCCAAGCATCATACTGTTCTGTGCCCAAATGTTCAAAACTCTATTGTAACGCTCAGTCACAATCAATTGTGTTCTATAACTCCTGGTCAACTACTGTATGAGTTCTAAATTGTAACGTGTTGATATAGATGTTTTTAGCCTCTGGTGCCTAGACTACAGCTCTGCACAAGAAGACTGGCCAGAGGTGAAATGGTTGCACCTAACTGAGCCTGATTTCTCTTGAGGTTTTCCTTCACTTTCGTCATATGGTGACGTTTGTTTCTTGCCACTGTCGCAACTGACTTGCTTGGTTTGGGACTGGTGGAGCTGCACATCAATGGATTTGCTCTTCAGTGTTTGGACTTTTAGCAGTGAAATTGAACCACACTGAACTTAACTAAACTGAACTTCAATTGGACTGACACAGTTTCAATTCACTAAAACTTCTATGTTAGGCTGCTAAACGCACAATCTATTGTCAAAGCGCTATATAAATAAAGATGAATTGGATTGAATAGTGTAATGCAGATAAGATAGTTTTGACTGTTTACTTTAGAAAATCTCACACCCCAATAACAATTAATGTCATCAGTGTATGGCCAGTATACTTCCATGAAACAGTGTACTGTCATTTTTGCAAAAATGTTGCATATTTTTCATTGTTTATTCTATTATTTAATTTTGGCCTGCTGTAGATATACCTCCCATTTCAATATCCAATTAACTGAAGCAATCAAAGTTCAACTAAATCACTAAAAACCAGTTCAAGCATATTGTTCAGTCAGGAGGGTTTGTGTCTTTAGCTAACGCTACTGATCAAACGTCGCTTTAAATCAGGCAGAGGTTCTTTGTCTGAGAACACAGTGTAAGCTCGAGAAATTCAACCATCTTGAACTCATGAGGATAACAAAAGCAGACAGGTTGTCAGATAGGTACACGGCTCAAACTGACATTTCTCATGGCTTACTGGACAAGGATCTTGTTCCTACATGAAGGGTAAAATTGTGCATCTAGTGGTAAAAGTGCATTAGTCGATGTCTCAGTAGAGGACTCTCCTCAGCATTCTGTGTTTTACAATAATACAAACAGCTTTTTTCTCTCTCTCTTTTAACAGTAAGCTCACCAATACATAACTTCTAGGAATAGGAGATACCACAATTTTTTAATGCGATACAGTACTGATACTTTTTGTTACAATTTTTACAATACCGATACCACTTATTATTTAAAATGTTAATGTAATTTTTCTAAATAATGTTAATAAAAAATCATTACATATATTTATATATATATTTTTGTGTGTGTGCGTGCGTGCGTGCGTGCGTGCGTGCGTGCGTGCGTGCGTGCGTGTGTGAGTGTGAGATACACGCACACACATCCATATTGTATATACACACTGCACAGATACACACACATTTTATTTATTCTTATTCACCTAATGGTAACGAGAGAGAGAGAGAGAGAGGAGAGAGAGAGAGAGAGAGAGAGAGAGAGAGATTATTTATTATTCTGATTTATTATTTTCTTCATTTATTTTTATTTGTATTTTCATTTAATTATGTTTGTTATTTTTACTGTAAACTTTATAAATGCCTTGGCAACACATTTGTAGCATTTGTCATGCCAATAAAGCAATTATTGAATTGTATTGAGAGCGAGAGAGAAAGAAAGAGGTTTTTTAAAACTCCTATAATGTCTTTTGTCAGAGCAGAGTAACACTGGGCAGCTTGTTTTTGTTCCGCTTCTTTATAAGTTTCAGGATGTGTTGTTTGTAAGAGTTTAGAAAGGCTGCTTGTATTGTTGCTGTGTACGAGTTTCTTATCACAAATTTTGCTCATGCAACATTTTTTCAGCTGATGAGCACCACAACACGCTGCGTGACCTCTCTGCCATCGTGTCATTCCATAATGCAGAAGTGTGCGACTTGCAGGTTGAGTACTTAAGGCACATGATCGCTGACGCCACATGATCGCTCACTTCACGTTCCGCCGCAGATTGATTGGTGTAACGTCTTATATACAAAGCTTCACTGACAATCCTGTACACAGCGCTAAAACATTTAGTTATGCAGAAATTCTTAAAATATAGTCAAAATATCAATACTTAAAAAAAATATCCATACCAAATTAAAAGCTTCTGAGTATCGATATATCGGTCATATACTCGAGCATTGATGTGCACATCCCTAATGACATCCTTTCAGTCATTTTTATTTGTTGTAATAAACTGTAACATTCAATTCAACATACTTTTGTTTTCAAAATGTACAGTTGAAAACTTTTAGTATTTATTTATTTATTTTCTTTACGGTAGATTAATTTTGTCAGCATGAATAAAGTGTATGAAAAACATCATAAGCCGATGTAGATCGTAAAAATAATGTGGGAAAAAAGTGTGGATCTTAATGTATTGGCTCGTTTCCCAAAAACATTGTAACTTAAGTAGCACTTGAAAATCATTGCATATCTTCAAGTACTCTGGAGTAATCGTTAACCCCCTTTGTGCATCCTAAGAAGAAAAAGACAACTGGTTTACACCTATTACACCTGTATTACGACAAAAGATTGTACCTGTTATTTAAGTGCAGTTTGATTACAATTAAAGGTTTTGTACTTTATATACTAGAGCTGTACAGTATATTGTTTCAGCATTGATATTGCAATGTGTGCATCTGCAATAGTCATATTGCAAGATATGCGATGGTGAGTCTGGATTATACAGTATAGGGATATAACGGTCAGATACAACTACTGTCGCAATTTATTCAAAAGATATGAATATTCAAAGTCTTCCAAGGCAGCATGAGTTATATCTGGAAGGAATAAATGCGATTGATGTCTCCATTTACCGTACAACTCAGACGTTGTCCCAAATTCAAATATTTCACTGCCAGAAATATTGTGTTAAGTTCAGTTTAAGTTGTCAAATGCTATTAGCTCTCTCTGTTTCTCGAGACCAGTTGCATTAAAATTGATTGGCTTTCTCTGTGTCTTGTGACTGATTGCGTCACTGTAATGTGCTGGAGCATCTTTTTGAATTGGAGGATGATTAAATCCTCATACATTACTTTGATTTTTGCATAAAGACATCATATGGCTTTAGAAGACTTGGAATGCAACACAACTTGTTTGTACAACTTTTTATTTATTATTTATTATTTTGCAGTAAGTGCATACAGGTGACTCTACTTTTATTGCTTATTTATATAATTCAGAAGTGGGTAGGTGTGGGATAGGGTGCTCCAAAACATTTATTAAAGTATTTTTATATGCTATGTAGTTTTTTTCTATTATACTACATACTTTGAATATTTATATTTTTATATAGTACTGTAAATTTCTAAAAGTGTGTTTATAAAATGATTTGTATTTTATAAATACATGCAGTCTGTTTAATGGGATGTTTAATGTGAACTACCAAAAGCATCGAAGGACCACACTGGTCATAAAATGATGCTGGGGTACCCAGAGTGTCACTCAGAACAATCGAGCGTCAATATGTGAGGAGTCAGGAGTGAGAATGTGTTGTGTTTACCACCTCACCACCATTTTGTAATATTATAGAAATACATTTAATACAAAAAAATACAGTGTTGTGTAGGGCTGTGTGATTAATCGAATTGCAATTTGAAATGTTGCGATTAGATAATCGCAGGAGGCTGCGATATGATATATATATGTATTATTCAATTCCCCCGCCCAGAGCAAATGCGTGACTGCCGTCTGTGTGTGACAGTCTTACTAGCCAATTGAGTGAGCACACTTTCGTTCTGCCCAATCAGAATTGTGCAACCGAACTATGCGGAAATAACACATAAAAAAAAAAAATACAAAGAAACAGGAAAGCGCAGACGAGTGTGATGATGACATTTGCTGCTTTTTTTGGTTGTTTTAGTTTCAAAGTCACAGATACCGAACAAAAACAGGTCATTTGTAAGAACTGTTGCCACAACATGAGGAAATACAACAACCAGCACCTAAATAAGTACCACAGGCGGCTATATGAGGAGCGTCTTGCTAAAAAGTCAACTGAAAGTGTTGTCAGTGACACTCAATCTCATTTTATCATTCAAGGTCATTTTATTTGTGTTTACTGTTTGCTCTAGAGAAAAATGAGGGTTTATTTCTGAATATTCAAAAACAAATTTAAATGAATGTTTAAGTAAGTTAATATCATTTCAGTTCCTTGTGTTTTTTTTAACATACACTCACTGCATTTTAGCAGTAAGAAGCTACGATTCAGATTATTGAGCTGAAGCTTGACTACAAAATTAAATCACAAATCAAATCGAAATAAAAAAAAAAATCACAATTAGACATGTTCCCCAAATCGCACAGCCCTAATTTGCAGAGTACACGTGACTGCACTTTCATTGCTCTGCTGTTTATTTATACTGTTCAGAAGTGGGTAGGTGTGGGGTTAGGTGCTCCAAAACACTTCTGAAAGTAAGCATGTTAATAAAATTATTCGTATTTTACAGATACATGCAAACCGTTTAATGGGATGCATAAAGCGAATGACCAAAAGCATCGGAGGACCCCGCTTGTCATAAAATGATGCTAAAAAGCGTCAAGAACCTGACCGAGAGTCCATATGTGAGGAGTCTGGAGTGAAAATGTGTTGTGTCTACCACCTCATCACCATTTTGCAGTATTAACTTGTGTTTGTCATGTGACTTCCCCATGTGCTGTGCTCCATGTGCTTTGTGTTTGCGTCATGTGATTCCTTTGTTCCATTTTCCTGCCGTTTGTTAATGTTTCAGTGTTTCCACCTGTGTCTTTCTCCTGTGTGCAAGTAGTTCAATTATGTCCTGTGTATTTAAGCGCCTGGTTTCTGTTCAGTCCTTGGCTGTTTCTCAATTCCAAGAATACAGAGAACTGATTTGCGTTCTTGTGAAGACTGGTATTGCCAGGTCACCTCGGAAGAACAAACTCTGGAGACCATGAGAACAGAGAACATGTCCTGTGAGAAATGAGATGCTGCATTCATCCGGAGAGTCACATGACCTTCAAGCATTTTTAATGCAAAATTATTTAAACATGACAGCATTCATCCAATGATTTGTTTTTCCCCTTTTCAAAATATCTACTATGCATAAAAAAAACATAATAAATATATGTTGCACAATATAAATAGAACAGATTTTAATACGAGTTTCAGCAAATATTCACCCTTAATGTGTTTATTCCTTTATTAAGATTTTCCTGGTAATGTTTATATCCACCTTTTTATTTAGGGTAACTCCTGAAACAAATAAGTGATGTCTCTGAACTTTAGTATTAAACCTATATAAATACTGCACTTTCCACCTCTAGTCGCAGTGACTTCTGGGACTTCTAGAGCGACTTTGGTGCATCCATGCATCTTGGATATCAAGAACACATCCGGGAAATTTCACGCGTCCTCCGTTATTGCGGTCTTGAGTATAAGAACTGAACTTTGGCAGTTGATGATGATGTTACACGAGGACGCAAGATCACTGAAGAACGCATATTGAGAAACAGCCTTTGTCTGATTTTGAATTGTCATCACCCTGTGTATTCCTGCGTGTCCATTGTTTCCAGTGTCTGAAGTGAGTGTATATAAAAAATATGTGGATTTTGATAATTCCAGAGTTTTGTGTGTTTGTGGAGCACTATACCAGGTGAGCTACTTTAAAGTATCAAGCAAATAAACTACTCCATGTTGGAAAAAGCTGTGAATATGGAAACAGATATTTGATGTAATCTTTAAAACAAAACTGTTTTGAGTTTATAACACTGTGGAAGGAACCCCACGGCTTTATTAATTAACTGATCTGTCCTGTTATCATAATTTATGTGAAAATTGATTTACTAAAGGCTTTTACTAAGACCTTTTTTTTCTTATTTTGATGCAGTTTCTAGATAAATGGAACATTAAATAAGAAAATGGTGGGTGTGGCTTGTTTTTTCTTCTGTGAGCTGATTGGATGTAGTAAAGTATGCGATTCATTCTGAAAGACTGGGAAACGAGTTTTCGGGAGACTTATTACAACCTAACATACACCTCCTCACCATTTCTGTTTGTTATCATATCGCTGTCAAAACTGACAGTTGGAGGGGCGTGGTTAAGTATGTTAGCCACACCCAATAACTCAGAAGGACGTAATCTATGTAACTAAAAACAAATGAAAGTGCATTTTTAGATTTAAATTTTAGACTTTTTTTTTTCTTTATGACACACACAATATTAATTGTCCATCACAAAACTAGCAATGCGAGCTAACGATATAAGTACAGTTAGTTTTAATTTCATGTGTACTTTAAGAAAAGTTGTTGTTCTACCACTAGTGTTGAATTCACCTGAGAACTGCAGGCAGTTGCATGCATAAAGTGGGTATAGTTCTGAAAAGTTCTAGAGTTAGTGAAGGCATTTCTTTCCAAGCCTGGGTAGGGAATAAAATGTATGAGGAATGGCAATATATAGAATGCAAAGGTAATTGGGTGTGTTTTTTTTTACTTTTTTTTTTTTCCCCTTTGCTATTTTTATTATTTTTTTAGATTTGTGTTTTTTGTTATGCCGTCATGATGTAATTTTTCTGAGCAAAGATGGTAGGATTGTAAATTGCATGCGTGTGTCAGCGAAGCAACTGTCATTGAGATGAATGCGATTCTAACGCATAGGTATTAGAGCCCTTCTTGGTATAAAGCACTGAAAAAAAAATCATTATTTCAAGCATGAATTCATAGGGCTCGAGTGTCTAATATACATATTCCCTTCTGAGTCAAGAGCGCTCTAAGGTTTTTGAGGTTTTTATATATATATACTGTTCTTGGGTCATTGGAGTCTGGCTGGCTGCTTTGAATTATGTTTTTCCATATAGAACAAACTTGGTAATAGTCCAGCACTTCACTTTGATTACTATAATTGGAGCATTGCAGTGGCCACTCATGGGTACTTTGATTACTCAGTGGCAAAGGGGAGCAAATGGAGGCATAGTGACATAATAATTTAGACTGCACTTTTATGGAAAAAAAAGGTTCTTCTGCTGCTACATACTGAGGTACATCCTTTATGGCACCTTCTGAGGTAGGCCTGCACGATTAATCGTTTTTAATCTGAAATCGCTATTTGAAAAAGCTGGTAACATGCATATCGTTTTTAAAAGTTCTGACAGTTTGTAAGCACATTATCCTGAACAATGTGAAAAATTTAATTATCTAAATGTAAAGGTTTTATGTAATATGGTTTTATGTTATCTTTACTTTATAAATAGGATTTTAAATATAAATCATTTAATTGAATTTAAAGTACTGTAGTTCTTTTTTTTATTTGTGATGACAACTGACAGATTTATTGGAAAAAATGGCAACAATGTTTAAAAGCTTTTAAAGGTGCTGCATATAAGTTTGACACTCAGTGGTTAAACTAGGTATTGCACACCTGGTTCAAAACACACGCAAGCGCAGGTTGCCAGATTGATGACACCAACTGTAGTGTGCCTGACTGCCAAGCCTTAAGGCTGATTTAAATCGTGTTATAAACAAAAAGCAACGACACGCAATAGAGAGAACATTTTCCTTATTTAAAGGAGTTTTTGTTCTAACCAACACCTAAAATGTATATTTTAGATACGACTTCTTGCTGCTGAACAACAAATACTATGATAGTGATCACCTCAGGTCCACCTCATGTGCTTTATTCAGCGTGAAACCTTAATAATGTGAGTTTGAACGCCATTTTATCTGACATTTATTGTCATACTACTGAAAGCAGCAGGAGATAATTTACCTCACATCCTAAAATTAAAATAAACCAATTGAAATAAAACCGTGACTCAGTGCAAACCAACACATATAAGTGATACAGCATGTACATTTAATAATGTTGAAGAGGTTTGATATGTATTAATTACATTATAAACCTCATTATAAATTTTGTTGGAGTGCAGTGAGTGCACATATATTCTGTGTTTCTGAATGGCTGTATTTAATTTTCTGTTGTGTTTCATTTGGTGCAACCAGCCAAATACTTATCACTGCAAATCTCGTCACGTAGCGTGTTGTTAGGACACAGGTTACAATTAAACCTGAATCCGAGTCTCATTTCAGAAGCTGTTACTGTCCACCAGAGTTTGCATTTTCAGTCATGTACGCACACTTAGAGAGCCTTCCTGACTGAATGAATGAAATACGCTGTTTTCCATCAAAGCAACCCAGTGTGTTGAAATATATTTGGGTAAACAGCCATTGGGTGGGATAAAGGGACCAAAACAAAGACAGACTCTCCTGCATGGAAAGCACATTTTCAAAGCAGAATATCTGACGTTAGCATTGTTTTTCAGATAAAAAAGAATGTTCACTTAGCATGTTTCTTAAATATCTGCAAACATATGGTATTTTTATGCTTTAAAAGAGTCAAAAACGTACATACAGCACCTTTGTGTTAGTAAAAACGCATTTTAAATAGCAAATCGCAATTTTGATCAGAAATTCTAATCGTGCAGCCCTATTCTCAGGGATTGATTCATAGTTAACCAGTGTGACTTGAGTTGGACAAGCGACATGTCTGCGTCAGTCAATGTCACGCATAAATCTAATGAGCTGAACATACAGGATTGCATGTCTACAAATCCAGATAAAGAGCCAATGCTTATGCTGGTAAATGTGGGCTTGCATGCGCCTGGGCTCCGTTGAGCGGTTTATTTGATTGGGGTTGGCCCACTGGACGAGTGCGGCGCACAAGCGGGGAAAGAGGTCCGTGATTTATAGTGACCTTTAAGTGGGCCGTCGTTTCTCAAAGCTGGATCTGGCATCCGCAGCGTTTCATTAGGCTTGCGGGAATCCATCATCTGTAATGTTTTTCTCAATTCAGTGCTGCATGCAATTTAAAGAGGTACACGCGCACGTAAATATAAAGTTATTTTCCGCAGCCATCCGATTTTCATGCATGTACACACAATCATTTACCATCAGAGAGAATTTTTTTTTTAACTTTCCAATGTTTTTACAGTGATAAAAGTCATATTTTGAGTCCTTACTCACTATGAATGAACATCAAAAAGATTTTACATCATTCTCATTTTATTTACACATCAAACTACATATTTACAATTATTGAGTTTTAGTTTAGGACAACTTTTTTTATTCTGTTTTATATTCAACTGTTTTATATTTAACTGTTTTATATTCAGTACACTTAAATGTGTAAAAAATCTTAACAAGTTGGCTAGATTTTTCTGATCAGACACTGAAAACCAAAACAAATTGCTGTTTGGAAAATAAAAGTCATACAGAAAGTTGTTGAAGTTGTTTAATACTAGACTAATTATTAATTATGAATGAAACAATGCAAAATAGAATCCAAAGCATCACGATTTGGCTTATGTCAAGTAGGGTTGGGCAATGTCGACCAGTTTGGCATCATACAATGTCTAAAGTGAAACATTGCGATGGATGATGGCATCATTGTCGTAGGTGGCGGTTAATTAATTATTTATGAATAGTTAATTAATTCATAAATTAATTATTTGTAGCCTATCGTTTCAACTACTTGACCCACATGGTCTTTGTTTTACTCATAACCAAACCATAAATAAATAAAGATAAGTTACACAAAAATTACCACCTGTCAATCACTTTTTCCGCGTGACTCTTACATGAATAGGCAGAGTGATCTGTGTTGTTATAATGGCGTCGATAAACTTGGTTGGTAAAAAAGGTGCACAACCAACAGCAACCAACCAACAGTATCTGAGGTTTTTGCTAATATTACTAAGTACAAGCGTGAAAGTGAAATATTGAATCAGTGTATTGATGCTTTGATACATTACCTGATAGATTCAAAAGACCGAAGAGTCATTAGATAGAGACAAGATTAATTAAGCATCACATTTAACAACTATAGTGAGACGGAATCTAGCGGTACATCCTTGATAAACTCTCTGATGTGCACTGCTCTCTGGGATTTTGTGCTCAAAGCAACCGCTGTTTGCCTGGAGCTCAGATGTGGACGGAGATATTTTCAGAAATGCTAGATGAAACGCCAGTGTGGATGTGGATCTAAAATGCTATTTTTAAACAAAGACATATTAGTGTAAACGGGAAGTGTGTAATTTTTGCGAATGGTTTTGCGACGGGGGCGGGGCAAGGATCGCGATGCCGGTTCAGCATTGTGATGTCTATCGCTATTGCGTGACCTTCACTTTAAATTTTCCATTTTATGCTCTGAGCTAGTTAGAAAACCTTGCTTTGAGTGTTCCTAAAGTATGTGAAAACAGTTTTACTCTCAAAAGTCTGCCCTTTGCCGCAGGGTAAAAGCGACAGTTTCACTGCCCACTCTCTATTCTTTACCATTCACTTAATATGATCTGCAAACACAGACAAGCAAGATAACATCCCACTGTTGTTAATATACAGTACTAAATAAGCAATCCTATAATAATGGTATGCCAGTCAAAGAGTATTTAACTTGTATATGTTTTTAAAGGGAAACTATTTCAGATATTCTAGACTCAAAATGAAAAGAAAAGAAATAGACTTATCATAATACATCACACTGCCTGCACTTTAGAAAGTGGGTGTGGATAAAGTTGCACCTTTCATTCCCCCGTCTGATGAGAGCATCACATCAAACCGGTGTAGCAAACAACAAGTTGGTGGAAGAGGTGCACATTTGGCCTTTTATCTTTCAAAAAACCCATTCCCATCCACAAAGAAAATTGATTGCTTTCTGCTGGCATATTTTTGCACTCTGAAGAACAAGACAAATCTATGATATTGCAGACATTTCCCCCTTGAATGCTTCAAAAAATATTTTTAAAAATACTGTATGCAATAGCATAGTTGCATAGTTTTCTTTGGAAATACATCAGAAAAAATCCCTTTATTATAAATGCAAATATAGATATGAATGGCCACAAAACAAGTGTTTGAATAAAGCTGGATAAATAAGCTTTCAATTGATGTATGTTTGTTTATGATTGGAGAGTAACTAGCTGAGATACGTCTATTTGAGGGTTCAAAATATAAATAAGTCAAAAAATCGAAATATTGAGAAAATTATCCAATGTAATGACTTATCATTGCATTTTACTAATCAAAAACTAAGTGTTGGTAGAGTTACAGAAGGAAATTGACAAAATGTCTTTATGAAAGTTACTTAGTATTCTAATGATATATATATATATATATATTCAAAGTGGCTAGATCGTATCAATTTGTACAATCTCTTTCCTAAAATTAAAAAGAAATCCTAAATTTTCTTAAGATTGAACTCGTTGGAATTTGTACGGATTAGCCACTAAACTACCAAAAAAGTAAAATTTCCTACATTTCCTTGTGAGATCAGACTGGCTTTTCCCACAAATATACCTGTATAAGATTGTGGTCCACGGTTACATATACATACATATCAGGCTGTGTGTAATATCTTCTATTTAAAAAAAACAACATTTTAGGCCAAAAAAATTTTTAATTCACAGAAATATTGTCTTGTATGTCTCAAATCATTTTAAACAAGTCTTATTTTTCCTCTTTTCATGTAAAGTTTTCCAGTCGGGCCAACACCCATCCAATCGGCAACAATTTATCTCAATAGAACTTAGCAAAACTCTATTTATAACTCTGTTTACCAATATGGATTAATTATCTTCCCTACAATAACATTAGTTTAAAATCTCTCCATTTATTTAAAGACCATAAAGTCCAAAAATTACTTTTGCTGCTTGTTCAAACTAGTTATATATAATGAGTCAAAACAACACATGTTTTTTTGGGACAACTTAATTGTTATATGTTGAATTTGTAAAAACTATTAAGACACACTCTCAGAAAAAAAAGGTACAGGAGCTTTCACTGGGGCAGTAGCTTTTCAAAAGGTACATATTTATAACTGAAGGGTCCATAATGGTACCTCTGAGGTATTGTTTAGTTACATTTGGCCACTAATATGCACCTTTGAGGTACCACTGTGGACTCTTTGGGTACCAATATGTATCTTTTGAAAAGGTACTGCCCCAGGGACCACTCCTGTACCTTTATTTTTGAAAGTGTAACTTAGTTCACTTGTCTCGGGAAAACACAAAGGAACTATATGGAACCTAGCATCTTATACAGTGTATGTGGTGAGGACATTGACCTGGACAGACTGTTGTGCATACATTTAGTTTATTATAGTTTTTAAAGAGTAAAAGTCTTAAAAATGTCTTTAAAAATCTTAAATTTCACTTATAAATAAATAAATAAATAAATATGTATATTTATTTATATTTAGTTTCTATAGCACATATTTTATAGCAGTCTCATAACAAACTCGTATGAACTGTCATGTATGAAATATGATTTTTAAATGCTGAATGCAACCTAAAAATTGGGCTGTCTGTTAATTTGCAAGCTTTACTTAATTTGAATATGAAGAGAAACTGAGATTAAAGTGTTAAGATTTTGGACCGGTCTAGCTGGAGAGCGTATATTCGGAACTAGTTGGCTGAAAGTTAAAAGGAAGTGGTCCTTTTAACATTTATTACTCGGATGTGGCTCTATCATAGCTCGCCAGACCAACAGTAATTGAGTTTCCTTTGACTTTGAACTTTGTCTCTTAAAAACAGGAATACAAATAGGGTAACACTTTAGTTTAAGTACCAATTCTCACTGTTAATTAGTGGTTTATTACCTGACTATTATTATAATATCGACTGTTTTTTAGTTTCACAAAGTCATGATCTTATTCTTCAGCCCAGATCCTAGCTAATACCTTAAACCAACAACTATCATAATAACTATTATTAAGCAGCAAATTAAGTGCTTATTAAGGCAAAGGTCATAGTTAATGGTTTATTAATAGCACAAATTGTACCTTAAAATAAAGTGTGACCAAAATTTGTAACTTGTTACTTGGAAGAAGAATGAAAAAGCGTTGCAGTGCATGCAGATTGTTTTGGTTAAAGAAGAAAGAAGATGTCTGTTTTTAATTTTTACAAATGTGTGTCTATTTGTCTATTGTTTTCAGCTAAAAATGCATCATCACCTGTGATCATCATCATCAACATCACATTGTTCCAAATGCATAACTTTTTAAAGAGTTTCCTTGTTCTCATGCTAGTAGATTACTTAATTAAAAAATATATAATGAGATCTTTCTTTCTTTCTTTCTTTCTTTCTTTCTTTCTTTCTTTCTTTTCTTTCTTCTTTCTTTCTTTCTTTCTTTCTTTCTTTTCTTTCTTTCTTTCTTTCTTTCTTTTCTCTTTCTTTCTTTCTTTCTTTCTTTCTTTCTTTCTTTCTTTCTTTCTTTCTTTCTTTCTTTCTTTCTTTCTTTCTTTCTTTCTGCTTTTGTGCCATGATCTTTAGACTTTGCGCCTAGGTCATTAAATAGAGCCCTAAGGTTAATGGTTAACCTTAATGGTTGAAAGGTTAAGGTTAATGGTTGAAACAAAGTGGTAATACATTCTTAAAATGCATGAAACTGGTTCTTTTAAAAAGTTGTTTAAACAGGTATTGAATTTAATTTATGATTCTTGTATACAGTATACCTTAATATAGAAGACATTCTTTCCCCATACTGTTCAGTTTTTTTTGTCGACAGTCCAATCCAAAGTCATCCATCACTACTCACCAAGACAACTGTGGGCCAGTCTGCAAGCAAAATAATGAGTTTACAAAAGATGAATATTTCATCATGCCTTTTGCCTCACCCTGTACCTTCATGTTCAGAGACAGATTAGATGAGCTGATAGTAATACATTATAATTGATTCAAATGCCTTGAGGCTTTGCTCAAATTAATTCTACATGTCATTTGGGTTTTAGTGGTTATGTCTACTAGTTTATCCGAACAGATTGTGTAATGGATGCCACTGACACTGGTAATGCAATTTAGCTTGTATCTGGGGCATGATAAAAAAAACGCACAGTAGTTCATTAAAACTTAGTTAAAAGTTCAGCAGACAATTCTAAATAAGATCATCTGGAATATGATGACAAAGTATCACGTTATTCTCATGGCACTGATAAGATGAGGATTACAAAACCGATAATTCTGACTTATAGTCATGTTTGAAACCATTGTGAAATCCCTAACATAAATGTAACTGCACATATCAGTGCCTCCCATTCATAGACTTTTCTTTTTTCATATCTGCCCAAGATAACTAAATATCTGTGATCGATTAACCAGTGGAAAGTTGCCTCTTATTCACATGTTTCGTAGGCTACTGCTCATTCAGTGTACACAAGAACTCTCAACACTCCCACAGACAGTAAAGTGCTCTGCAGAACCAAAGAGACGTGCCTTTTTGGCACCTAAAAATGCATCTGGCTCGGGTTTCTAAACGTAATGTCCAGTATTTGGTTTTTGCTTTCGAAAGTTGTTGTTAATTGTATGTGTTTTTACTTTACCTTTTTACTTAAGCTACTTTCACCTGGCTTCACAGCTGACTGCGCACGACAGCCTTGAGAGAAACATCAGGCTAAATAATTAATTCTTTAATAAACAACTCAGAAAAACTTTCTCGGAGGGGACGAAATGACATATAAATGGTTAATCAACTAATTTACCTTATTTATATAATCTACACTTATAATTTGTTAAATTTTTTAGAGATGTCCTCTGTTTTTGTTCTTTTTTTATCTTATTTGCTGTATATTTTATTAATTTGATGATGTCAATTTAATACATAGCCTATTTTATACATCTAAAATGCTTTGACAATACCTGAACTTGAGAGAGAGAGAGAGAGAGAGAGAGAGAGAGAGAGAGAGAGAGAGAGAGAGCTAATATAACAAAAAAAAAAGAAACAATTAAACAGTTCATAAATCACATTATGTATTTGTTTGTCGCATGTATTGGCCATTTATGTGCTGTGGGTACTATGTGTCTTTTAATCTGGCTACCACAATAAGTATATTTCAAACCAGTGGGAAGCACTGCACACTCACATTATGTTTGCTGTTTGTTCAAACTACTTATTTAAAATGAGCAGAAACAATTCAATCCTTGAGGGGTTTTTGAGGACACCTAAATTGTATGTTCAATCCACTTACATTTGTAAAAACCAAAACGTTAACTTAATTCCTTCATGTTGTCCCAACACAAATAAATTGTGTGGAACCCTGCATTTTTTACAGTGCATATTAATACATACACTGTAATATATTAATGACAAGTCAAAACAACAAACATTTTTATGTTGCTTAAAATTATTTTAATAAGATAATCAGGTTTTCAACTCAATTTTCTTAAGTTATACAAAGTTTAACTTAATATTTTTGGCCAATTTGATTGATGTAAGTTCAGATGACTAGAAAACTTAAATTAAACTAAAACATTTAAGGCAGCAGTGTTTTTACAGTCTATTTATGAATGAATTTATTTGGACTTTATTATTTTTTTTTAACTTTAAAAGTTTTTTTTTTAAGATTTATGGAATTTTACTGAATATTTTCTCAGTATTTCAGCTTTATATTTTTCTGTTCTTTATAAGTCTGTAGCCACTACATAATCATGTAATTATGTTAGTTTTCTTTTTTGTCATTTAAAAAAAGCCCAAAAATTTAAAGAAATTTGCTTGGCTGCAATTAAGTTTTTGTAAAGACATAAAGAGTACACTGGAAAAAAGAAATGTTGTTAAAAACTCACTAGTGAGTTTGGTTTGGGCAACAGAACAGCATGCACAATCAGCACAATGTTTAACATAAGTCAAGCAATAGATATTTAGCTATAAAGTGTTCAGCATAAAGAATACATCCCTTTTTGAAAATGAATATTTTTGTCAGTTTTGCCATTTCTCAGTGAATATAGCTAAGGATTGTTGTTGCATTTAACCCTCAAGCTTCCCTAAGGACATTTTTGTTCAAGAGGACTCGATACAACAACGTTAAGTGGTTGAAAACAACAACAACTACTACTTAATCTTTCCTTTGGACAAAAATGTCCACCCATAGGAAATGGGAATGGGAAACACTAAAATCTAAAGCTCTTTTTCCATTATTTGTTTAATAAAAATCAATAAATACAACACAATGCAGATAAAACATATATCTAAATGAAGGTCTGAGCATATATAACATGCTCGATGTGTCAAACACTCAAAATCTCTCTCTTACATACTCACACCCACACACACAAACACCCACACACACAAACACACAGGCCCCCAGAAATGCAATTGAACACTTTTCCCATTTACTTTTTATTGTTATATTTTTTATTGATATTATAATTGATGTGATTTTATTATTGTTTTATTAATTTTTTTCATATAAAAGCCAAAGAATTTCTCCAAAGTCGACCAATTTTTACATTTTGGATGGCTGAAATGTTCTGAAATAAATTTTTTGTCTCTCACTCTTTATCTGAGTGGTTCAAGACGTGGTTAAACAAAGTTCTCTTTGTCCATCTCCTGAATTTTTCCCATTGGATTAATACAATTAAAATAATATAAATAAAAAAAAGCATAAATTGATAGAATTTCATTTTATTAAAGTCAGTGATATAAAAACATTTATATCCATTAAAATAAGAGTTTGGTCACCTAACGTCTTTAAGAAATGAAGGCAGTGCGATATGGCTGTATATCGACACTGGTGGGAGGCTTTTGTTGTCACCAGTGATAATATAAAGCCATAGTGTGCTGCTAAGAGTGTGTTATTGCTTTTATACAGCAGTTCAATGGCATAATCGTGTGTATAAAAAGAAAAATCAAAAAAATCCTTTTGTAAGAGGAACTACTTCTGCAATTCATTCCCATCTGCAGCTGGTCAGAACAGCAGAAACCATTGCTACTTCACAAACATCACTTTAAAGCTAGTATTTGAATGATTCTCTAGCGTAATATCTAAAGTGATTTTGCTCACATTTTAAGATCATAAGGCTGATTTCCCAGTATTTTTCTGTTGCTATAATGATAACACAATAATTAACCCCGAAAAAACCAAAGCATAGCAAACACTACCAGAGTACTATTGTATAAATACAACACTACAACATACAAAGAAAGAGATCTACTTATCGACTTATATAGCTTCTCTTGATTTTTCTTATTTATTACAATTGTATTTAATTTTTCTCCCCAGCTTATTAATTTGAATGTGCTAATTTGGGGAATTGAATGTATGTACAAATATATTATTGTAAAGCATCCCGTAGAAAATGTTAATTTAATAGAGAGGTCTGTGAGGGGTGTACTCATATGCTGAGCACTGAATTTAATAGCTACACATGAGGTAAGTGAAGAAACATTTATAGAAGTCAGGATAATGTAGAGGCTTCCACTTGTGATAAATAAGTGGCATATCTATCTGCAAGTGCATTTTGTAAAATATACTTTGAAACTGCAGGTGTACGAATAAGGTCCTCAAGAATACTAGATGTCTAAATTCAAAGCAATTTCCCTTTTTGAAATTAGTGATCAATTAGTCAAGATGACTAATAACTATTGCTATGATTGTATTTACAGTACACCATACAATAGTAACCACAGTTGTTGTGGTTTCTGATACAACAATACAATATGTTTCTGACACAACAATATAAATAGTTAAACCAAGGTATTTGTAGTAAATCTGTGGTGAAACTGATGATAATTAATCTGTGTTAACATCCATTTTATATAATAAAACTATGGTTTATTTTCATAGGAGCATTAATATTTTGGTTGCCTATGTTTGGTTGTGTTAAAACAACGAATGTGGAGGCGGTAGGGTCCAGCAGCTGCATGATGAAGAATTAGCCTTTGCGAGCAACATTAATGATCATTTACCTCTGTATATGCTCATTAAGAATACGCTGTCATAAGCCATTCTCTACTCCTCACTCATTCCATTGAGTTTAATTGTTTCATAGTCTGGCCTACAGTATGCCCACTGAATGATAAAGCCGGCGGTGCTTATTGTGTGTAATCTCTAAGGGCCAGGAAATCTCCAGATCAGGCTGTATCGCAGTCAGGAGGGACGGATGGTGAGGGACGGCAGTGTAAAGCGCTAAATGTGCCAATGAGAAATGGGTATTGAGTGATGTGTGAAGGAAACACACCTTATATACCTGTTGGAACTGGAGACTTGTTGGGATATGTTTGTTTTTCAGTGTAACATTTTACATTATTCTGTAAAACATTACTGTCCTTTAAAATTAAGTAATTAGCATTTTAGTGCTTGTGTAAGCATTAGCGCATGCTTACATTTTTTGGTATTTAGATTAGTTTAAAAGTCCCATGAAGTGCTTTGAAATGTGCATTTTTTATTTAGTGTTTCACATAATCTCAACTGAAAAGTGAAGAGAGGGTGGGACATATTGTAGCCCCGCCCCTTAAAAACAGCCAATAGTGTTTTGTTTTAATCACAGCTCTGCCAGTGGGAGTGGTTAAGATCAAGCACCTCAAATGAATAGCATAGTAAAAAAAGGAGAACAAAAATAATGCTACGGAACTCAACGGTTACCAGTTTCCAATATTTGTTACCATCATGTTTCAAATTTAGGAAAGAAACTTAACTAGTGGTTTCTGACTAGTGAAGGTTGAATAAATTATGACATCATTGTCATTTTTGGGCAAAGTATCCCTTTAACTCACAGCACATTAACTAATGTTAACAAGCACAACTTTGGATTTTAATAATGCAATATTAAATGTATGTTTAATAAATGCTGTAAAAATATTGTTCACTCTTAGTCAAGCTTGTAAATTATTATATAATATTACAAATGAGGTAATACTTTAGTTTAAGTACCTACTGTTAATTATAGTCTTATAACCTGCCTCTTATTAAGATACCATCTGTTTATTAGTACTTATAAAGTATGATCTTATTCTACATGACTAATTCTACCCAATACCTAAACCCAACTACTACCTTACTATCTATTTACAGTATCACTGGCAATTTTGCAAAATAATAATATCGTGAAATTTACAAGCACGCTGTAAATTTATAATTACAAACTGCAGCACAATTGTAATTGTCAATTTATTACTGGCAATTTTGGTTCTATAGCATTTTTTTACAGTGTAGTTTATTGAGCTAAAAGGTAATGATTTGTAAATAGTGAGAATCCATTAAAATAAAGCACCACCATATTTGTGTATAGATAGTTTTATATACTGTAATAAATATTCATATTTTCTCATAAATTATTTATCAGTTACAACCAGCTGACATTATCCTACATGGGAGTGCATATGAGAACGCAGTGTGGGAAAATTGGTTTTTGCCAAGGACAATGGTCAAATATACAATATTATCTGACCAAAGAAAACTGCAGTTGACCTATCTAAAGTCAAGTGTTGCATACAAATGTGTGAAAAGAAAAGATTCCGATTGAAACACGCTCCGTCACGTCGACAAAAGCATTGCTGTTGTCATACTAACGATTCTCTGTGTCCCTCTGTTACTGGCAGCTTTCACTGGTATTTTCCTCATTAACCTTCAGCTGGCATTCAAATAAACGCCTTTGTAAGCCAACAACCTTGATTACGGATATCGCAGTTCATCTTTCAAAAGCGGCATTTTAGATGCTCCAAAACCATAGGATCTATGGTATTTATCCTCCTCCTTTTTTGTTTCTGACTTCATTGTCGTCTTCTTTGTGTTAATGAAAATAATGTCCTTCAGTAAGTTGCTAATGAAGCTGGATGAATTAAACTTTTTGCAACTAGATGCAAAGAACTTTCTGAAACATGCTTTCACATTGTTGACGAGTCGCACAATTACAGATTCTCCTCAAAACTGTTTTGTGACGCTCTCCTAAATCAACATGTAAGTTTTGTCGGCTGCACATCCATGATGTGAATCTCCTTCTTGGCATCACATGCCAAAGTTGCTCTATTGGATTGAGAGCTGATGACTGTGGAGGCCATTTGAGTACAGTGAACTCATTGTCATGTTCAAGAAACCAGTCTGAGATGATTCACGCTTTATGACATGGCGCGTTATCCTGCTGGAGGTAGCCATCAGAAGATGGGTACACTGTGGTCATAAAGAGATAGATATGGTCAGCAACAATACTCAGGTAGGCTGTGGCGTTGACACAATGCTCAATTGGTACTAATGAGCTTAAAATGTGCCAATAAAATACCCCCTAGACCAGGCATGTCCAAGCTCGGTCCTGGAGGGCCGGTGTCCTGCAAAGTTTAGTTCCAACCCCAATCAGACACACCTGGGCTAGCTAATCAAGCACTTACTAGGCTTTCTAGAAACATCCGTGCAGGTGTGTTGAGGCAAGTTGGAGCTAAAATCTGCAGGACACCGGCCCTCCAGGACCGAGTTTGGACACCCCTGCCCTAGACCATTACACCACCACCACAACCATTGATACAAGGCAGGATGGATCCATGCTTTCATGTTGTTGACGCCTAATTCTGACCCTACCATCCAAATGTTGCAGCAGAAATCGAGACTCATCAGACCAGGTAACGTATTTGTATTTTCAATCTTCTATTGTCCAATTTTGGTGAGCCTGTGCGAATTTTAGCCTCAGTTTACTGTTCTTAACTGATAGGAGTGGCACCTGGTTTGGTCTTTTGCTGCTGTAGCCCATCTGCCTCAAGGTTCGACGTGTCTTTCAAAAGCAACATTTGAGATGCTCTACCACCATGGGATCTATGGTATTTATCCTCCTCCTTTTTTGTTTCTGGCTTCATTGTCGTCTTCTTTGTGTTAATGAAAATAATGTCCTTCAGAGAGTTGCTAATGAAGCTGGACGAATTACATTTACATTTACATTTAGTCATTAGCAGACGCTTTTATCCAAAGCGACTTACAAATGAGGACAAGGAAGCAATTTACACAACTATAAGAGCAGCAGTGAACAAGCGCTATAGACAAGTTTCAGGCGTGTAAAAGTCTAAGAAGCAAAACATTAGTAGAAATTTTTTTTTTTTTTTTTTTTTTTTTTTTTTTTATAGAGAGAGAGAGAGGGAGAGAGAGAGAAAGAGGGCTCAGTTAGTGGTATAGCCAGAGAGGCAATTGCAGATTAGGAGGAAAAGTGGAGACTAAACAGTTGCGTTTTTAGTCGTTTCTTGAAGACAGCAAGTGACTCTGCTGTTCTGATGTAGTTAGGGAGTTCATTCCACCAACTGGGCAGATTGAATGTGAGAGTTCGGGAAAGTGATTTCTTCCCTCTTTGGGATGGAACAACGAGGCGACGTTCATTCACAGAACGCAAGTTTCTGGAGGGCACATATATCTGCAGAAGTGAGAGCAGATACGAAGGAGCACAGCTAGAGGTCACTTTGTAAGCAATAAGAATTAAACTTTTTGCAACTAATTGCAAGGAAACTTTCTGAAACATGCTTTCACATTGCTGATGGTTCGCACAATCGTAGAATTTCTGCAAAAGTGTGTTGTGACGCTCACTAATGTGATGACACTTTCTCCTGAATCAACATGTCAGCCTGTCATCTCTCTTTTTCTGTTTTTTAGTCTCTGCATATGCATTTCAGCAAAACGTATTGTGGGGTTGAAAGCACAGTCACTGTGCCATCCTTCTTTCCTAAATTGCCGCCTCTCTCTCTCAGTCTCAAATCCACACACACACACGCTTTCCTTTCAGCCTGCAGATTCATGCCATTATTCATACACACCATTTTGTCTCTGTGAGTGAGGGAAGTTCTGGAAAAGACTCTCTATGATGTATAACGCTTTTTAATGGAACTCTTTATTTGTGTCTCCCCCAGAGCAAGGCATTGTGGAGAGTAATATCGAGGAAAACCATTTCCAAGCTTTTAACGGGTTTTCAGCAAGCTGTAAGAGTTAAGGCATAAAGAAATCCAAAAATGATGCCGTTTACTTTCTCAATTCATGTTCTTGGCTTGAAAATTATTTGAATGAGAGAAAAAAAGTTTGTCATTAAAAGCTTTGATCAAATTATACCAACTTCTTTTCCAGCCCCTCTCCCCCAATGACCTGACTCCATCCTGGCATGATTTGAATGTCGTTATGCAGTTAGTTCCCATTGCACAGGCCAAGTAATTCTCTACTTTTTTGTTATTGAAAATGTTGTTGAACTTTAAGATGATTTCTGAAGTATAATGGAATGAAAAGTGTGTTTTGTGCTGATTTTAAGTGTCACAATGTATTTAATTAGTGACTGTGACTAGCGTGTCCTAAAGGAAATAGCAGGGCTTGCAAGTCATGCCAAATAACAGAGTTTAAATAGTTCAGCTTTTAGCCTTGGTTTCTTTGCAAATGAAATGCTACATTAGAGCTGCTAAACACCATGAGAATAAACACCATCATCTGCATATAATTACCTTTTGAAGAAGTTCAGCATGGTTATTTATTATTATTATTTGTAAGAAATTAAAATGAATATTTTGAACATTTCTTGAAATATCATGGTATAACATACACTCACCGGCCACTTTATTAGGTACACCTTACTAGCACTGCTTTTGCCCTCAGAGCTGCCTTAATCCTTCATGGCATAGATTCAACAAGGTACTGGAAATATCCCTCAGAGATTTTTGTCCATATTGCTGCAAATCTCCCGTTTCACCACGTCCCAAAGTTGCTCTATTGGATTGAGATATGGTGACTGTGGAGGCCTTTTGTGTACAATGAACTCAACATGGTACACTGGCCATAAAGGCATGGACATGGTCAGCAACAATATTCAGGTAGGCTGTGGCATTGACACAATGCTTAATTGATACTAATGGGCCCAGACTGTGCCAAGAAAATATCCCCCACACCGTTACACCACCACCACAAGCCTGAACCATTGATACAAGGCAGGCTGAATCCATGCTTTTATGTTGTTGACGCCAAATTCTCTCTACCATTCAAATGTTGCAGCAGAAATCGAGAGTCATCCGACCATTTGAGTTACTTGTTGCCTTTCTATCAGCTGGAACCAGTCTGGCCATTCTCCTCTGACCTCTGACATCAAAAAGGCCCACAATTTGTGCCCACAGAACTCCCGCTCACTGGATATTTTCTCTTATATAGACCATTCTCTGTAAACCCTAGAGATGGTTTTACATGGAAATCCCAGTGGATCAGCAGTTTCTGAAATACTCAGACCAGCCCATATGGCACCAACAACCATTCCACGTTCAAAGTCACTTAAATCACCTTTCTTCCCCATTCTGCTGTTTGGTTTGAACTGCAACAGATCGTCTTGACCATGTCCACATGCCTAAATGCATTAAGTAGCTGCCATGAGATAGGATGATTAGAAGTTTGCATTAACGAGCAGTTAGGTGTACCTAATAAAGTGGCCAGTGAGTGTATATTATGAATGTTATAATTCAACTTATTAAACAAACAAATAAATAAACTTATTTTTAGTTTTAAAATTAATATTTAAAATATATCCACTGAAATGACTTGTTTACATAGTTTATTTTTATAATTTGTTTAATTAGGCATTGCATATATATTTTTGTACACAAATAAAAGCAGAATTTAGTTATTTAATATTAGTTTTTAAATTAGTTTTAATATTTTTCTTCATCTTCAACACGTGTTTGTCTTTGACCCTGATCTTTTGTATGCAAATGAATGCAACAGATATGACTAATCACAAATGCAAATCTCAGTAGAAAAACCATCAACTGCTCTATCAATGAAATAAATATTAAATGGATATTAAGCAGTTTAAGCTGAAGTAATTCAGAAAAAAATAAACAATTCAATTTAATGCTGGATTAAAATGACTTTATTTCAGTAAAAACATTCTTTAACAAAGCATACAACATGGCTATTTTGTTTGTGTATAATGTTTGTCTGTCTAAGGCCTCACCCTTTCAGGATAAAACTTTAATGAGATCTTGCATGGCGGTCAGACAGAAAATTAAATAACACCTGTTAGACCCTGAACAGAATATTCCCTGGCCATTATGAGAGCGCTTTATCATGGGAGCACTCACTACATCTAAATTAACTTATAAATGCATGGCAGCGCCTTGCATTGCTGCCACGCTGCCATTTAGTGTCTGTTGTTGCTTAAGGAATTCACTCAAGAGGCTTAAAAGATAATGGGAATGAAAATTAGGCCCTTGTTGAGGGTTGCATACACAAGATTGATGTCCCGGTTTTGAAGTCCAGTCCCATAAAGGTTCCCTGGGGCATCTTTCATCCATGTTGCAAAGCATGGTCGGGGACTGAACGTATAACTTGGCCATGAAACAAAATGACCGTTTAACAAAAATGGTCTTTGAGGACCAGGCATGAAATGCCCTAAAAGTAATGCTGGACCACTATGAAATTCAGTCTGGAATGGGTAAAAAGTCTCAGTTTCTTTTCTAAATGCAAATAAACATTGAAAATAATGTTTTTTAAATGTTTAAAAATAGTAATTAATTACTATAACTTTGACTTTTTGTTCAATTCTTGGTCTCATTTTATTTGTAACCCTGTAAACTATGATATGGTTTTGCTTTTTACTACTTCCTTGGTCTCAGGAAGAAACGGTGACATAAACAAATCAATAACATTGATAATTCAACACTATTGTGTCATTGGGTTAAGTGTGTTTTGTTGGATGTTGTTCTGAGGACTCTTATTTTTCAAATTCAACCGGGATGTACGGCAATGAATGCTTGCGTGTCTTGTTATTACGATAATATGTACTCCATATCTAATAAGCACTTTCTGTACAACTTACACAAATTTAGCAAATACATTCATTAAAAGCTTTCCATTGGAAAACACAACATAGACTCATTCTGAAAATGTAGCCCTATATACGTTTCTGGAGATTGCGAATTATGTAGCCAGAGCTATGTATGGCTGCATTTCATCTTTAAAGGGCACCTAGGTTAGCTCTTTTATCAGATTTAATATAAGTGTTTTGCGTCCCCAGAATGTGTCTGTAAAGTTTAAGGCTAGTTCCCCCCCAACAGCTTGAAAAGTTGATTTTTCACCATAGGTGCCCTTTAAAACAAATGCTACGGGGCGGTATGACGGCGTTCCTTTTCTCGCTCACCAGCTGACTGCTTATGTCTGTATGGATGGCTTTTCAGCTGTGACCAGCACAGTAATAACAGGGTGAGAATGTGGTAAATCTGAAAACGTGGTAAAAATCAGGGGCCTTTACTTTTTCTGGATTGCTTGCGGGTCAATCAGTGCTTTTTAAAATGCTATTGGTTAGTTTTATAGGAGGAGGAGGGTGGGTCAGTCGATCCGCCAGTCAGTCAGTCAGTCAGTCAACAGCGGCCTCTGGTGGATTTACGTGAAAACTGCAGGTGCAAATGAAACTTGCAAGAGAAATTTGAGATCTGAAAATGCGTACACAGCGGCCTCTGGTGGATTCACAAAAAGCAAAAGCTGCAAAAAAACGTAGCTCCTGGAACAAATTTTGCTGTCTTTAAAAAATGTATATAGGGGTACGTAATCAGAATGAGATTGGAAAAACAACTAACTAGTATCGCTGCTTGAGCGTGGTAGCTTTAGACTGATGTGTAGTTTGTCAAGATTACTCATGTTCTTTTTAATGTGATCTATTCATAAACACTGACCTGTGCAAAAACAGCACCTCAGTCTGTCTACTGAAACTTTCATCATCATTGACTAGCCCTTTATGCCATTATAAACCTGAATGCTTTTGTTTTCGCACAACATGATATTTCTTTTTAATGAGGCTATTTTCTTGATGATCACAAATCAGCATTTTATTTACATTTGTTTTACTTTGAATTAAAAAATGTATTACATACCCATGTGTGTTTAAGCCATTTTGTACTTTTAAAGAGGTTAAACGATTATGCAAAAAAGGCAATTAAAATATTTGGCATTGCTGCATACAAAGCTCTCAGATGGCTTTGGATAGTTGAAATATAGATGAGATTTATATCAGTATGAACTGTAATAAATAGAGCTGAAGTATGTTGAGTGTAAAGGATGACTTATATCAACATTTTTCAATCCTAGCCAGTGCTTGTGCTTTTTACCGTTCTGCAAATATTGTAAACTTCTGTTATCACTAAAGATGTTTGTTCTAATTAGACGATAGGTGCCCTGTGAAGTGGACTACATTGAATATTCTGCCATTGTTTCAGATTGAAGGGAGGATATGTTTCATTGAAATGGCATTTAAGTGTGCAATATGTGATTTTAAATTGTTTTTAATTACAAAAGAATATAATCTGTTAATAAACGTGCACTTTAAATCCAAAGATGTTCTGTGTTCAGGTAGCAGAGAGTAATGAACAGTGTGTAGGGACCCTGTCAATCGGATCACAGTTCATTCATGAAGCTCTCATCTATTGAGTTGGTTATCTGAGAGCGGTCATGTACAAGGACAGCAATTGAAAACCAATTACATGGTGGTCACTTAATTATCACTACATTCCCTGGCAGTGACAGATAGCTTTGGTTTTATATTTATGACATTATTTATAAGTGACATATAATGCACTGGTACAATATGTTAGAGGGCACCTATTTTACCCCTTTTTCAAGATTTAAGATAAATATTTTGTTTCTCCAGAATGTGTCTGTAAAGTTTCAGCTCAAAACACCCCTCAGATTATTTATTATACCTTTCAGAATACTGGATTTTTCTGCACTGAACGCAATGTAGCTGTTTTTGTTGACTGTGCCTTTAAAGGTCACCTATGGTAAAAAATGTACTTTTCAAGCTGTTTGGACAGACATATGTGCATGTATGGTGTATAGACCGTCATATTGGGGTGTATAAGCACACCCAGTGTTTTTTTTTTATTTAACAACATAAAAAACGGTGGACCAATTGGAGCTGTTTTCAAACCGACCGCAACTTTACGTAGGAGAGCGGTCCCCCCGCCCCCCAATATTGATTGATAGGCACGTCATCATATTCTCAGTTTGTTGATTCACGTCCGCCATTTTCAGCGTGAGTCGAAGAAATATCACCAAAGGAACACCCTTGCTCTATTTTTAAATGCAAGGCTCATTGGGCTCAACACAAGATCAATATTTTCCACATTATCGCTCTAATCGGAATTATTGGTTGTATCTTTAGGTAGGTTTGCAAACATGTCTACTTCTCATTGAGTCTACCTTATACTTCAGCCGTTTGCATTTCTCGCGATCCCAGAAGCTCCCTATGATCTTAACTAGCATGCGTTTTAGAATTCTAAACATAGGTTTCTATCAGGGTACACTCAAGTCGACGTCACTGGTTTGAGTGCTGACTGGGTCAGTTGGCATTACTGTGTGAAGTTTGCATACTCTTACCATGTTGGAGTGGATTTCCTCTAGGTGCTCCGGTTTCCCCCACAGTCCAATGACATGTGCTATAGGTGAATTGAATAAACTACATTTTGTCGGCGCCAGTGATGTAGTGGTTAGTGCGTCGACACATGCACTCCAGTGCTCACGGCGACCCGACTGATATCTCACCCTTTCTTTTCATGTTTCATTGACCCTGTGCAAAAATATTAGTCTGGTTACATCTGATCCAGTTAGAAACACATTTATCCTAATTAAAAATATCCATTATCATACCTGCACATTAAAATCAGCAACCAAATCTAAAAATATTTTTCTGAAGAAAGTATATGAGCTGGCTATTCCATTTCAAATAAATTTAACTCACAAACAGCTAGCCAAACATTACTTCCCCATATTAGCAAAATATTTGAGCATCGTAAATTAAATATAATAACTTAAATATATGTATTGTACATATAATACTAACACAGATAAAGTATGGCGTTAACAGTCTAAAGAGCGAATTGATCTCTCTAATCTCATTAAGTTAACTGATATCGTTGGTGCCTCGTTAACTTACACAGCAGATAATAAATATTCCTAAGCAAACAAACCTTATAATAAAGCATAAAATGTATTTAAAACATTATGTTATGATGTATTGTTATTCGTTGAAAACCATGCTCTTGTCTTCGGCTCGTCATTGATTTAAAAATAGCTTGAGCATTTCCGGTAAAATTAAAAAACTTCTTTAGACAAATGAAATGTCATCAGCATCAGGAACTGCCAGCAGCAAATAAAATTTTGGGGTGGCACCTCGGACCCCCCTCTGGCTCCGACAGTTACGTTTTTTGCATCCTTGTTAAAACTCACACTGCCAGCTATCAGAGATTTATATTCACTGAAAAAAATAATATGATAGATTTACTTAAGAATATAGTGCATCATTTTTGCATCCCTCTTTTTAAGCAATTTTCACGTTAAATTTAAAGCAATATTACCTAAAAATCTTTATTTGGTGATGCTTAATTTTTTGAGTATCCTAGCAAATGGTTTTGCTCAAATTTATTAGTTGGTGTAACACAATGTTTAAGCAGTTTTTGTTAACACATTTAAGTTATTTCTACCATTAAAGTCATGTTTACCCAATAAGAAAAGCTTAAGCTCATTTTAATTGAAAATGTTTTGTTCTTTAACTTTAAAATAATCAAGTTACTTATTAGTTAACTTACAATTAGCTATACATTACAAAGGGTGGAAGAAACAACAGATAACAGGGATTAAGTAAAGAACTTCTTTATTAGACAAATGCATCTTAAAACAGTTCTTAAAACATTTTTAGTTGCTTAAAAAATGTAGTGCTTTAATAGAAACAATTGTTCAAAAACATTTCAAGAGTATTCTTAAAAGTAGCGGTTAAAGCTGTGCTTGTCAAACATTCAATAAGCACCAAGAAAGAAAGCAAAAAGATAATATACCACAGTGGTGCGGTGGGTAGCACAATAGCCTCACAGCAGGAAGGTCGCTGGTTCAGTTGGGCTGGGTCAGTTGGTGTTTCTGTGTGCTGAATGCATTCTGGACTGTACAGGAGACACGGAGGAGATTGATTGACAATGGTCTACAGCCAATCAGGACGCAGAACACAATGCATGTCAAATTGCACAAAAAAAGTCTGCGAGGCTGCGAAAGGTGAACAATTCAATTCAATTCAATTCACCTTTATTTGTATAGCGCTTATACAATGTAGATTGTGTCAAAGCAGCTTCACATAAAAGGTCACAGTAAATAGGGACAGTGTAGTTCAGTTTGTAGTGTTTAAGTTCAGTTCAGTTGAGCTCAGTTCAGTGTGGTTTAATAATCACTACTGAGAGTCCAAATATTGAAGCGCAAATCCAACGATGCGCAGCTCTACAGATCCTGAACCATGCAAGCCAGTGGCGACAGCGGAGAGGGAAAAAAAACTTCACTAAAGGCGGAAGTGAAGAAAAAAAACCTTGAGAGAAACCAGGCTCAGTTGTTATAGCGAGGGACCACTGTACTGGGTTGCAGCTGGAAGGGCATCCGCTGTCTAAAACATATGCTGGATAAGTTGGCGGTTTATTCTGGTGTGGTGCCGCTGATAAATAAAGGGACTAGGCCGAAAGAAAAATTAATTAATGAATAATCACAGGGAAGCAAAAAAAAATGTGATTAATCCAAAAATAAAAATGCCCAGCACTCATAATAATGTATGAAAAAGACCTGAACAAAGATTTTAAAAGAAAAGTAAAAGCAAATGAGTTGGGTATGTCGCAATGGCGAGTAAATAATGATAGAACTGTCACCGTTGGGCGAAATGTTTTTAATGCTTCTCCCTGAAAGCGACTATGGTCAATGGAGAGCTGGGACTAAATGATCACAGAGGGTGCATTATGGATCAGTGGCAAGGGGTGAGACGGGTCCTCTCTGCCGAAGCATTCAGTTGTTTCATATTCATCTGTCTGATTGAAGCCTGAATGTGTGCTACATTTCAATTGCCACTAGCCCCCTCCAGAGTGCCGCAGATATCTAATGCCTTGCCAATCATATGCACATAATAAGGAGAAGAGGGTGAAGGTGAGAGTCATGACTTCCAAATGTCTTCTGTTCTGTTTGTCAGACTCGTCAGGCATGCAATATCTCAACCGCAGACCGAGCCAGCTCAGGTATTGACCTTAAAACACTTTCAAAGGCTTTTATTTGAAAGAAATCTCTGTAAAAAGCCATAGAGGGATGACAGTGACTGTTTATGCATGCTTTGACTGATTGATGTCGAATGCATCTCCGTTTGAAGTCTGCTTTGGCGGGGGATCTGAGCACAGGAAGTGTGTATGAGAGAAGGAAGGCCATATTGGGCCGTAGCATGGCGTCTGCGAGCGACCGCGCACACCTAAAGTGCTGGGTGCACATGGAGCCACTGATGCTTGCTTAATGCCAGTCTGTGGCGTCTCGCTCTGCCTTTCCAAATCCAACCGTTTGGGCAGATGCTCCCTGGCAGTCGACGAGCCTCTGGCACACACCTATTAATTAGGTTCCCACAAACAGGAAGCAGGTTTTGGGAGAGGAGATGGCTGCGGTCTCCGTTCCAGCTTGTCTTGTCTGAGACGCTCTGAAGTGACAGTCTCTCAGAAGAACTTTTGGCACTCAAAGTTTCATGGAAAATGGCAGGGAGTGCTGAAAGCTGGCACTTGACGAGTGGGAGTGGATTTAGAAAGGCACCAAATGTTCCTTTGTTGTGGCTTTGTTGCTTGTATTGGAGATTCTTTTTTTTTCTGGGCTGTACAGAGACTGGGATGCAGTGGGACACATAGTTGACAGGCTTTATTTGGATCATGTGTTACCTAAATGCACGGCCTAAAACGGGTTCATGTTGCCAATGCTTCCAGTGACTTGAAATGTGTGTGTGTATTAGGGTTGGGCGATGTCGACCAATTCGGCATTGTACGATGTCTAATGTGAAACATCGCAATGGATGATGGCATCGTTGTCATAGGCGATGGTGAATGAATTTCTGAATATAAAATTTTTTCTTAACAAATTAATTATTTGTAGCCTACCATTTCAACTACCTGACCCGCACGGTCTTTCGGTTTTTAACGATATAGAGTTGACGGAGGGCTGTTCAGAAACGCTAGGTGAAACACCAGTGTGGATGTGGATCGTTTTTGTTCTAAAATGCTATTTAAAACTAAGATGAATTATTGTAAACGGGGCCTAAGTGTGTATTTTTCCCAAGCGGGTTTGCGATGGGGCGGGGCGAAGGATCGTGACGCCGTCTTAGCATCGTGATGTCTATCAACCATCAGCGATGGACGATTGCATCGTCTATCGACCCAACCCTAGGGTGTATCATTGTCATTAATTGTCATTAAAACAGACATAACATGCTGATAAAACATTTATAATTGCTAAATACTACTACCAAGGTTGTTATTGTTTTGCGTTTATAAATGGGTTTTTATTTTGATACTAATTTTACCGTAAATTTCAGTTTAGTTTAATTTTGTTAATAGTTTTGCTGGTTTTAGTTTAGTCTTTATTTAGAAATTCTAGTTTAACAAAGTTAACAGAACATGTCCAGTGGCAACCAAAGCAAAGTTTAGTGATTTAACCACAACCCCCCCAGTGTATTAAACAATCCAGGCTCATTCTAAAAAAAACCGCTATATACATTTCTGGAGAGCTTTTGTTTCCGCGAATCCATTAGAGGCCGCTGTGTACGCTTTTTGATATCTTAAATTTCTCTCGCGAGTCCCATTCGCACCTGACCATCTCTGACTGACTGACCGATCGACTGACCCACCCTCCTCTTTCCCTAAACCCAACCAATAGTGTTTTCAAAAGCAATCCAGAAAAAGAAAAGCCCTCATGGCAGCCTGATTTTCACAACGTTTTCAGATTTTACCACATTCTCACCTTGTTATTTACTTGTTTATTTTATTTCTTTACCCTTTTTTGTCCTACCTGCTTTCTGGAAACGTTCTTTGCCAGACTTGAACCCTGACGTTGCAGTCAACTTCTCTCTGCGTCTCAAGTTCGCTGACGTATGCAGCGAGCCACTGGACAAACTGGTAACAGCTGAAAAGCTGTCTATACAGAGGTAAGCGATCAGATGGTAAGCGCGAAAAGGAACGGCATCATACCACCCCTTAGTGTTCGTTTTAAAGATGAAATGCAGCCATACGTACCTCTGGCTACACAATTTGCGCTCTCCAGAAATGTAAAAAGGGGAAAGTTTTTTTAAGAATGAGCTTATGTTGGTTTTATACAGCATAACAGTGTATGATAATTTGGCATAGGACAATAACCAGTTTTAAGGTTTGAAAAAGTCAAGGTTTTAAAACCGCTAAAATTTTTCTGTTATATAATTCGTAAGGTTTGTGTAAGGTTTTTTTTAAATATGTTTTTTGTAAATCAATCTGTGTTTTTGAAACTAATGAAGACAGCAGAAGTCAAGGATTTATTTTAATTATTTAGCCTAACATGTTTACTGTTACTAATATGTGGTATAAAAATATAAATGTTTTATTCATTGATTCATTCAGTTTCTTTTCAGCTCAGTCCCTTTATTAATCTGGGGTCACCACAGCGGAATGAACCGCCAACTTATCCAGCACGTTTTTACGCAGCCGATGCCCTTCCAGCCGCAACCCATCTCTGGGAAATATCCATACACTTTCACTCACACACTATGGACAATTTAGCCTTCCCAACTCACCTATATCGCTTGTCTTTGGACTGTGGGGGAAACTAGAGAACCCGGAGGAAACCCACGCAAATGCAGGGAGAACATGCAAACTCCACACAGAAATGCCAACTGACCCAGCCGAGGCTCGAGCCAGCAACCTTCTTGTGAGGTGACAGCACTACCTACTGCGCCACTGCGTCACCATTATGAATGTTTTCTAAATTATTGTTCAGTGGGGGATTTTTTTTTTGTTTTTTACCCAGACATTTAAAAAAAATAACTTATTTTATAGCAGTAATTACAATACCGTGATACTGTGATATGTTTATCCAAGGTTATCGTACCTTCAGAAATGATATAGTATGATGTAGATAATGAATAGTGAGATGAGATAAAGTCCATAGATCACTTAATTTCATTGAACATTTGTAGAAATGCTCTTTCATTGTAAGTAGAAGTGATCAAACCAGGGTTATAATTCAACAATATTATTTTCTGAGTGTTCTTCCTAAACTTATGCCTATTGAAGTATTTTATCGGTGTTGATCAGGATGCAGGGAAGCAATGGCTAGTCAAGCTTATTGTAATATTGATGAATACATAATAATGAATAATGTTTTGTCTGAGATGAAACAACACTAATATGTGAATGTTTTAATCATGAATTCTTTTTTTTTTTTGTGGTTATATGTTAATGCTAGAGGGTAAGTCTAGACCAGAGGTGCCCAAACTCAGTCCTGGAAGGCCGGTGTCCTGCATAGTTTAGCTGTAACTTTTTTCAACACACCTGCCTGGAAGTTTTTAGTATACATAGAAAGAGCTTAATTAGCTGGCTCAGGTGTGTCTAATTGGGGTTGGAACTAAATTCTGCAGTACACCGGCTGTACAGGACCGAGTTTGGGAACCCCTGGTCTAGTCTTACCCTCTAGAGTTTGAGTACCCTGGGTCTAAACCAGATTTTCATGTCTATGATGTCTGTTTTGCTACATAATTTTCATTCAATTCCCTCGCTGTTGAATAGAATTGTTCCACAGAGCCAGGTTTTAGAGCAGCTCTGAGGCTGTACTTTCCTGACAGTGGCATATGAATAATGAGTGCCTCCACTGCTTCTGTATTTGTTTTACTTGTGTATTATTCAAGTCTTGCAATATATAAAGAGAAAGCAAAGGTTATTGAGCAATCCAGTCAAATGTAGAACTCTGAAATAGGATAAAATGTAAAAAATCTAACATTATGAAACTTAAATCTGTGAAATCTACTGTACTTGCTCTGGAACAAATTATAAATTAATGAAAGCAAAGATTGCCTGTAGAGACACACATCAGAGCCAGTGGCAAATTCCAGAAGAACAGGCTGAGGTAAAGCTGTTCTTGCTGAGGGGCATGAGTGAAGAAAAGAGGTTCCTGTGATGGTACCCATGGTTATTCTTGTACATTTCAGCCAGGACTGAAATGTACAAGACTGAAATGTACAAAACTAACTGTTTTATAAATAAGCAATGATTTACTAAATACACAGGGGATTAACAGTAACATCATCAGTAATGCAAGTACATCAAAAGGATAGTTCACCCAAAACTGAAAACTATTTACTCAGCCTCAAGTTTTTTCAAACCTCTATGAGTTTCTTTATTCTGTTAAATGCTTAAAATATATTTTGAGAAAAGTTGAAAACTTGAAGTCACAGACTTAATGGTTACAGGTTTCATCAAAATCTTTTTGTGTGTGTTCAAGGTGAGGAAATGATGACAGCATATTCAGTTTTGGGTGAACCTGCCTTTAATAAGGCTGTCAGGTTTATCACATTGCAAATCCAGCAACTGTAGTTGTTCCTCAGAAATCCAGACAGAAACCAATGAGCCAGATTTGAGCTGGTCATGTGAGCCAGATCTTTCTAGATATTCCAGTCTATGGGCTTTCCATACACCAGAACATCAAGGGCATTATTTCTTATGTAACTTCTTCCTCCATTAAAATGTGTCTAATCCCAGTATTTTTAGATGACTACAGGGCATTGAATTTAGCACTTGAGGTGCGATAAAGCCTTTCTGATTGATAGATATGTTCGCTGTTAAAAGACCTTGACTCTAGCCTGCGGGTAAAGATATATCCACCCCTTGAGTCTTCTGAATGGTCAACACACCATTTAAGTATTTGTTTTACATGTGTATTATTCAAGTCTTCCAATATATATATAGAGAAAACGAAAGTTATTGAGCACTTCGGTCAAATGTAGAACTCTGTAATACCAAAAAATTTATATAAATATAACATTGTGAAACTTAAATCTGTGTAATATACTGTACTTGCTCTGGAAAAAATTATAAATTAATGAAAGCTAAGATTGCCTGTAGAGACACACATCAGAGCCAGTGGCAAATTCCAGAAGAACAGGCTGAGGTAAAGCTGTTCTTGCTGAGGGGCATGAGTGAAGAAAAGAGGTTCCTGTGATGGTTCCCAAGGTTATTCTTGTATATTTCAGCCAGGTCTAGAACTAACTGTTTTATAAATAAGCAATGATTTACTAAACACACAGGGGATTAACAGTAACATCATCAGTAATGCAAGCAAGGGATAGTTCACCCAAAACTGAAAACTATTTACTCTGCCTCAAACCTTTATGAGTTTCTTAATTCTGTTGAATGCTAAAAATATATTTTGAAGAAAGTTGAATACTTGAAGTCACAGACTTAATGGTTACAGGTTTCATCAAAATCTTTTTGTGTGTGTTCAACAGAAGAAAGAAAGTCAAACAGGTTTGCAACAAGTAAAAGGTGAGGAAATGATGACAGCATATTCAGTTTTGGGTGAACTAGCCTTTAATAAGGCTGTCAGGTTTATCACACTGCAACTAGTTGTTCCTCAGAAATCCACGCAGAAACCAGTGAGTCAAATTTGAGCTGGACATGTAAGCGAGATCTTTCTAGATATTCCAGTCTATGGGCTTTCCATACGCCAGAACATCACTGGCATTATTGCATATGTAAGTTCTTCCTCCATAAAAAAATGTGTCTAATCCCAGTATTTTTTAGATCACTACAGGGCATTGAATTTTACACTTGAGGTGCGATAAAACCTTTCTGATTGATAGATATGTTCACTGTTAAAAGACCTTGACTCTAGCCTGCGGGTAAAGACATATCCAACCCTAGAGTCTTCTGAAAGGTCAACGCGCCATTTAATCAAACATCAGACTGCTGAGGCCGAGCTGTCAGAGCTACGTGACCTTCTGCTCTCCCCACTTTTAAAGATCAGTTCTAACCTGCTCAAATGCTGCCACATCACCTGCTCCGTCCTGCTGTTCCCCGAGCAAGATCACTCACCTCGCTGCCTCTTTGCCCGCTGTCTACATTTCCTTCAAGTGTTTTAGCGATCTTTGTCTAGCACTTGCCTTTGTTGCTGGGGTTTCCTGACAGATGCTATTACCGTTGATCTCACATAGCCATTTTTTTTTAGCAAACTTTGGTTCAGCTTTCAATTATTTCGTGCTCAGTAGCAGGAAATCCAGTCATCTTTTACTCCCAAACCAAAATGACACATTGCCATTAGGGCTAATAGAGTTTGATGCGGCTCATTAGTTCTTCATAGGCTATTGCATATAGTGGCACTATTTTTCGATGGCAAATTGGATGCGAGGATGATCTCTTGCTAATGGTTATTTCTAATGCAGAGCTAATATGGATGCCCAGGCCCCTCCCATGAATCCAAATGAAACAGGGCTGTTAGGGGAGGAGGACTCTGTGTATAGTGGAGTGGCTAAGTATCAAATGCTAGGGCTACTTGGATTTTGATTGCAATTTAAAAGCTTTTGCACAGCCGTTGATGACGGTGTCTGCTGTGATTATTAGCAGTGAACGTTTACAGAGCTTCATAAGCTTGATTGGTTTGGCAGGTTGCTGTAAAGCAGTTTTCTCAACCTTTTTACTTCAAGGCCCCGCATTGTCCAGGACTATACATATTCAGAAGATAAGATATTTAATTAGCTTTTCTTGAATAGAACCTCAGAGTGGCAATATGCTGAAAATATATTCATATATAATAATATTTACAAGTAATTTAAGATACAATTCCTGGCATCAGTCCATAAGAACTGAATGTATCAGGGTTAAAATATAGGCTTCCTGAATGTGGTTACAGAATAAGGTGTTAGCAAGTGGCTCACAGATAGCATATGCAGAATGTCAAAACACTCGACTGCTTTTAAGATTTGAGTAACTATAACTTTGACTTTTTATTCAGTTTGTGGTCTTATTTTATTTGTAACACTGTAAGACATCATCTTTCTTTTTACTACAAAGACGCAATTTTCATGTGTAAGTAACATAATAAACAATGTAAACAACTGGTTTCCCGAAGAAACTGTGACATAAACAAATAAATAGCCATTCACAAATAGTTGGACTTAATGTGTTTGATGGGATGTTGTTCTGAGGACTCTTACCTTTCAAAATAAACCGTGATGTACAGGAATGCATGCATGCATGCAAAATCACCTGTTTTGTCTTCACTTTAGACATTATCCAGGAGAATCATTCAAATACTAGCTCTAAAGTGACGTTTGTAAAGTAGCAACAGTTGCACCTGTTTTGATATGAGCTGCAGATGTGAATGAATGGCGGAAGAAAGTAGTTCCTCATACAAAAGGATTTTGAGACTCTCCGTGTTTGATTTTCTTTCTTATATACATGATTAAGCCGTTAAACTAATGTATAAACACAATTTCACACTCATAGCAGTGTGATATTGCTGTATATCGTCACTGGTGGGACACTAAGCCACTCAGCCTGTGGACTCATGCCAACGCACTCCTTCCACCAGTGAAGATATACAGCCATATCGCACTGCTACTAAATTCAAAATTTGCTAAATTAAAAAGCCAAAATAAAATATAAAACTTTAAAAGTCATTATTCTCAAAAAAAAAAAAGTCAAATTTTATTGTTATTGTTTTTAATAATCCAATTTTTATTTACAATAATGATTAATTTATTTAAGATTTCTCCTGCCCCTGGACTGTTTGAATCCCTGTTTGTACCTAGTTTTCTGATAAAAAAGAATAACAACAGTTGTTGAGAGACAAAGTAGCACAGAATTTTAGCGGGGAAGATTTTTTTTAACTGAATCATTTACGCATCTTGTATCTTGTTGGAAGAGTGCTGAGGCCCTCTAGTTGAAGACCCCTGGCATAAAGTAATGCGATTACAGTAATGCAATTTCTCTGATATTTGTCGGCATCAAATCACATTTCTCAGTTCTGTTTCACTCCCTCCCTCCTAATGAGCTCATGTGCCCTATATGCATTTCCGCCTCATCTTGCTTTTTCAGCTCTTTGGTCTCTGAAGTTATGATTGAAAAAGTGTGTAAAACTGCAGAGATGGCAATAAAATGATTACATTTTCTGCAATCCGTCATGGTGTCCCTATTGAGTGTTCAGTAATCAGCAACAAATACAGAACACTGACTGCATTAGCGACAGTGACTAGAACTGTACATTCCTTATGAAACAAATCGTGTTCATCCTGATGAAAGAACGGCTAATGATTTCTCAACAATGTAAGGGATAAAATGACTAGCCGACTAAAGTAATTAGTTGTGGATAATATGATTGCATGGTGTCAGTCTACCTACAATTCATTTGGCATGGTAGCTTGTAATGGAGAAATATATCTAAAATCAAAATCATTTTAAACCTAAGCCCTGTTGTTCACAAGTTATCTAGTAAACAAATGTTATTTTATGTGCTGCAGATTTCTGAGATTCAGTCCACACACAAGCCAAAATTTATGTGCCCAGAAATTGATCAAGCTGCACCCAAAGGAGGACAGCTACTATAAGCGATGAGTCATGACTGTCTTTGCATAATTCATGACACTGCAAACTGCTTTCAATCTGGAAATGGGAATATGTGTACTTTTGTTTCTCATTCACATCATCTCACCTTTTGCGGATGTATTTTGTGCTCTCACGCTCTCCCTCAACACAGTGTTGGAATCATTTCACAAAAACTGAACATTGACCTTACTTATTTTTTGAGTATCCCCAAAACAGCTAGTTACCCACTGTCAAAATAAGAATTTGTGCGTAGCCTAGAACTTATTTTTGAAGAAAAGAATCCTTCCAAAAAGAAAACAAGAAAGTTTTAAAACTAATACAAATATCCCAATCTATCTTTTAGTTTTGTGTTGTCCAGTGTAGTGTAGTGTAGTGTAGTGTTGTTTAGTTTAGTTTAGTTTAGTTTCTTAAACTAATCCATCTAATCCATTCCTTATATAGTCCCCTCTAAGTTATCCTGGATCTTCCCTGGGTCTTCTGCCAGTGGTAGGTACCTCCCACTTCACTGAAAGTCAAGTGACATGAAACTATTGTCATAATTTATCTTTCAGTTTCATTTCCTTTTAATTTAGTTTTGAGTCGATTTGTTTTGAGTTGTTTCATTTAGAGCCATCCATTTTCCACTTCCCTTTTCCCTTTCTCCTTTCCCTTTTCTTCCCTTCCCTTCCCTACACGATCTTCTCCCAGTGGTACAAGCCCAGAACACCTCCAGTGTTTCCTCTACCATTGTATTAGGGGGCACTTCACCCTCAAAGGTACCTCCCACCCCCTAATAGATGAGTGACCTAAAACTAAAATCTTTGTCCCAACTTACCTTTCAGTTTCCTTTTATTTAATTAGTTTTGTTCAGTTTTGTTTTGGGTTGTTTTATTTAGGTCCATCCTTCCTTCCCCATTCCCTTCCCATCCCCCCCAAGGTACTTCCGACCGCCCTGAAGGTTAAGTGACATGAAACTATTTTTGTCCTAATTTACCTCTCAGTTTCCTTTAGTTTTCATTGATCTTATTTCTTACATAGTCTCTCCAGGTTGTCCTGGATCTTCCCTAGGGTCTTCTCCCAGTGGTAGGTACCTCCCACCCCCTTTAAAGTCAAGTGGCATGGAACTATTTTTGTCCTAATTTAACTTTTAGTTTCATTTCATTTCATTTCATTTATTTTTGTGTAGTTTTGTTTTGAGTTGTTTCATTTAGATCCATCCCTCCATCTATCCATCCATCCATCCATCCATCCATCCATCCATCCATCCATCCATTTTCCCCTTCCCCTTCTCCTTCCCTTCCCTTCCCTTCCCTATCTGATCTTCTCCCAGAGCGACAAGCCTGGAACACCTCCAGTGTTTCCCCTACCATTGTATTAGGGGGAAGTTACTCCTCCCCCCCAAAGGTACTTCCCACCCCCTGAAAGTCAAGTGACATGAAACAATTTTTGTCCTTAATAACCTTTAAGTTTCATTTAATTTAATTTAGTTTTGTGTAGTTTTGTTTTGAGTTGTTTCATTTAGATCCATCCATCCATCCATCCATCCATCCAGTTTCCCGTTCCCTTTCCCCTTTCCCGTACTTCTCCCAGTGGAACAAGCCTGGAACACCTTCAGTGTCTCCACTACTGTTGTACAAAGGAGCACTTTACCCAACCCCTGAAAGTCAAGTGAAAACTCTTTTGTCCTAATTTACCTTTCAGTTTCCTTTTATTTCATTTAGTTTTGTCCAGTTGTTTTATTTAGATCCATCCATCCATCCATCCATCCATCCATCCATCCCCTTCTCCCTCCCCATTCCCATTCCCCTTCCCCCTCCCCATTCCCCTTCCCCTTCCCCCTCCCCATTCCCCTTCCCCTTCCTCCTCCCCATTCCCCTTCCTCTTCGCCTTCCCCTTTTGATCTTCCCTGGAACACCTCCAGTGTTTCCTCTACCATTGTGTAAGGGTCACTTCACCACACCCCAAAGGTACACCCCCCCACAAAAAGTCAATTTATTATTATTTATTTGTTAAAATATGTAGCATCAGGCGGTTCAATCCACTGGGGCGACCCCTGATTGATAAAGGGACTAAACCAAAAAGAAAATGAATGAAAGAATTGTGTATTCAAGAAATTTTATTAAATTATTAATTCTGTTGTTACCTTTGATTCAAGAACAAAAAGTAAGACACAATCATGCAAATAATCTATATCAGTATCAGATCAAAAATCTTTATAGGTTGATTGCTTGTTAAGGTTAATAAGTATCTTTTATGAGACTTTTTATAAGACAGTTGCTGTTGTTATAGCTAAATTATTTTGATAACTTTTAGAGTTGTTGCTGAAAGTTTTAGTAAGGCCTTTGTTGGACTGTTCAGGTAATGCTGAGTTGGCCAAATGTTCATTGACATTTTGTTATTTTTCAAGAGGTCAAAATGAATACAAATGTGCACATGTACGATTTTAGTTTTCAAAGGCATTGGGTATTGTAATGCAGCTTGCTCTTTCCTCTATTCCACTGACTGACGAGACATTTAATTAGGGCTGAAACTAGCATTCTCATGTAGTGCCCTATAGCCTTTATCACACACAGAAAAAGCGCTGTTTCTCTTTTTTTTTTGGATGGAAAATACTAACTGAACGCTTTATTAGAAACAGCAGCTTGTTAAAGCACATCTAATGAAGCAGTTATGTTGCTCTAACTTGAAATACAATGCACAACATGTTTCAGTTGTTCAAATGAAACATCAGAATGAGGAAGTCATCCTCTTATCTTAGTTTACTCAGAAAATCTTGATTTTTTTTTCAAATCTGTAAAGTAAAGTCAATATCAGTGTTGCTTGAATACTCTACCAAGAGACACTTGGCATCAATACATATTTCATTCAATAAATCTTACAAAAAAAACAGTTCTGATAAAATAAACAACATACTGTATTTGTACCTTAGATTTTGTTGAATGAAACTGCTCACCACTTCACTATTTACTGAAACGATTGAAGGTCACGTGAGTATACAATCAATGAATTCAGAGAGTATAAACTGCTATTTTTGACGTACTTTTATAAACCCTCTGGTTCTGCTCTATATTATTACTGTATACATTAAAAAGGGCCTGGTGGCATGGTGGCTTGGTGCTTACTATACTGTCATCTCACAGCAAGAAGGTTGCTGGTTTGAGTCCCAGCTGGTACAGTTGGCTTTTTTGTATGGAGTTTGCATGTTCTTCCCGTGTTTGCGTGAGTTTCCTTCGGGTGCTCTGGTTTCCACCACAGTCTAAAGACATGCACCTTAGATGAATATGTATTGTGTGTGTGAGTGAATGAGTGTGTATGGGTGTTTCCCAGCACTGGGTTTCAGCTGGAAGGGCATCCGCTGTGTAAAGCATATGCTGGAGTAGTTGGCGATTCATTCCGCTGTGTTGCCTCTTAAATTAAGACTAAGTTGTAGGAAAATGAATGAAAAGGACCTCAAATGTCAGTCACCATTACCCCTCTTGTTGCCAGGTAGTTGAGGTTTACCCTCACAGCGCTAAACAGCTTTTACTCACCCCCTTATAGACTGATTTCACGCAGCCGCCATTTTTAAAAGCGAAATCGAGGCTGCGGTGAGAAGAAACCCGGAAGTATTGTTTAGAGTTACATAGGAACGTTGTGTAGCTGGCTGTATATCTTATCAGCGAAGTGAAGTGACACAAATTTATAATTTCACCGCCTTCCCAGTGACCCGAAGGTCCGTTCTGAATGAATGGTGAAAATAAAAAGGGATATCAGAGCTCATTTTCAGCTAAGTTAAGGGAAATGGCACAAGTTAGCTAACGTTTTCTTTCCTAAACACACATTTTAGATGCCATTTATCAAACTCGAGTTAATATACTGATTCGTTCACTATATTAGACTTGTCACGACACTGAATTAAAAGAAAAAACGTCAATTTCCAGCTAATATTTAAGGCACTGTTCAGTGCGATTTCCGGGACCATCAGATCCTTTTTTTCAGTTTCACCAACTGCTCCAAGAGCTGTGCCTGGATGACGGCCGCTACTAGAGCAAGCTCTGATTGAATAATGCGGCAAGAATGTCCCAATTTTTGTTATGTCATTCTTTTGAATCGCGTTTGTGTAGACTTAACATGTAAATAGCAGGGCTGAGCAAAATAATAACAATCTAATAAGACAATATGCGTCAAATTCTGTGAAAATTGCACCAATGATATAGGAGGAGTTTTAAAAGGTATGTTTCTGAAAAACATCTAGCGGACAGGACATATTTTTGGAATGTTTGGTATCTGCGTCGTTGGCATAACCCAAGGAATTTGAGCTTTAATTTCTTCTAAATTAGAATATGCAGTCAGAAGTTATTATCAAATTTGTGAGTTCCATCATTAATGACTAATGAATGGTTTATAACTTGACCCATAGGTGGCTCTGTGATTTTAATTTTAGACACACATATTGAAATTTATTTGATACCTTTTTGTCAGCATGGTAAAAAGATGATCTGAGTAAAATTTGGTGATAATCGGATCAACATTCTAGGAGGAGTTAAAAAAAGTAGCTTTTCATGTTTCTTACTTTATTTAGAAATTCAGGACAAATGTTTGATAAAAAAATATTATTACATATTAGAATATTAGAAATAAAAAAAATGTATATTAATGAAAAATAAATAAATATATATATTATATATAAAAAAAAAAAAAAAATATATATATATATATATATATATATTTGTATATTAATTAATTAATTAATTAATTAATTTATTTATATATATATATATATATATATATATATATATATATATATATATATATATATATATATATATATATATATATATATATACATATATATATATATATAATAAAAAACCAATGTTTACTGATCCAAAATAAAATATTGCTGAAAAAAATGCAAAATTTAAAGTTTGTATTTAATGTTTTCTCATGATGCTGTCATTTGTTTCTATCTGTATCTCCGTAATGGTGTGTAAAAAAATAATACTGTGAACAATGTATTTTTGCGACACATAAATGATATATAAATGATACATGATATCACGCACAATATGAAACGATATACTTTTCTTATTTTGTCCATACAATACAGTATATAAATAAATCACAGCACCAAATATAATCCCTCAAGTTTTACTCACCCCACTTCAAGAGGGATATGAACCGTTGTCTCTGGCATGGTAGGACTAGACTTTGCACTAAAAAGACACTAAAAAGGACAAGATAAATGAGATTTACTTAAAAAGTCACTAATCGCTGACCTCTATTACATTGTTATAAACATAATAACATTACATTTGCATAATGTCTGCCTTTTCTCTTCATTGCCGTGAGTAAACAACATGAAAACCATGTTGTGTTTGCAGTGGAGGTTTGGATTGATCAGCTAGTTGTTCCAATGATTGGTCTTCGGATCTAGGCTCAAACTGATATAGTAAGATCAACACAGAGTCATTGTTACTGTAAACACTGTTTGGAATGTCTTGGTGAAGGAGTCCTTATAAACAGATATGATATTGGGTATTTTGTTTTGGATACGCACAAAGACAAATCCCAACACTGTAGAAAGTAGGCTCAAGGAAAGGAGGGGTTTAAAAATAATCTTCAAATGGATCAAACAAATCAGTTGAGGCTTTTTGAGATATTAGGTGGTTTTAAAGTAGGCATGACATGGAATTTAAAGGCATAGTTCATCCAAACATGAACATTTACTCACCCTCAAGTGGTTATAAACCTACAGAATATGAGTTTCTTTCTTCTGTTGAACACTAAAGTAGATATTTTGAAGAATGCTGAACACCTGTAACCATTGACTTCCATAATAGTAAAAACAAATACTATGGAAGTCAATGGTTATAGGTTTACAGCTTTTGGGTGAATTATCCCTTTTCCCCGTATCATTAGGTTAACTTGTAGTCTTGGCTAAATGGTAAGACTTCTTTTCTAAATCTTCGTTGACTCGACTTTAGTAACATAAAAAAATCACTTAAAAATATATAAAAATACAAAAAACACAAACAACATGTACATAAAAAATAAGAGCATATTAGATTTCATTTCGACTTTAAATGCATATAATAAGAGATTATTATTATTATTATTATTTATATGCATGTAAATTTAGGATTTTCGGTTGTAGGAATGATACAGTAGTTAAATAATGGCAGGTATAAAAATTCCTAAAAAATACTTCTAGGTGATCATTTGGTATCAGAATTGGCTTATATGAAAGGCAAATGCCTCTAGATTACACTTATTTTACCAAAATAAAATATCATCATGCCTTGATTTTTAATTATATAATTAGGACAGTAAAGTCTGACTTTGCTTAGATAAAAGTCTTGTCACATAACTGAAATAATGTACAGTATAGAATATAAAGTCATGGTGCAGTGGAAAAAATAATTAATATTGTGTATGACTCCCATAAGCTTGGAGGACTGCATCCATACATCTCTGCAATGACTCAAATAACTTATTAAAAAAGTCATCTGGAATAGCAAAGATTCATGGATTTCAAAGATTCTCTGGATTCATCTTCAATGCCTCCTCCTTCATCTTACCCCAGACATGCTTAATAATGTTCATGTCTGTTGACTGAGCTGGCCAATACGGGAGCACCTTGACCTTCTTTGCTTTTAGAACTTTGATGTGGAGGCTGAAGTATGAGAAGGAGCGCTATCATGCTAAAGAATCTGCCTTCTCCTGTGGTTTGTAATGTAATGGGCAGTACAAATGTCTTGATATCTCAGGCTGTTGATGTTGCCATGCACTCTGCAGATCTCTCGCACACCTCCATACTGAATGTAACCCTAAACATGGCTTTTCCTTCACCAGACTTGATTGATTCCTGTGAGAATCTTGGGTCCATGCAGGTTCCAATAGGTCTTCTGCAGTATTTGTGATGATTGAGATGCATTTCAACAGATGATTCATCAGAAAAATCTATATTCTGACACTTTTCCAAATGATCAACCAGAAGTCAGCTTATTATTTGTTGCTCTCACATTCTAAATAAATAAAAAATAAAAAATACAATAAATAAATCACTGAAAATGATGCAATTTGAAAGCCCTGAGAAAAAAAGAGTTTGTCACTCGTCAATTCAAATGCAAGTGAATGTACTTTTAGTCAAAATTGCCTTTTTTATTTTTGCTTCCTGTCTGTAAAGCCATAGTGATTTTGAGTCAGACTTAGTCAGAGACAGCTGAATGGTGAAAAGCATTCAGTTAGCTGCATTGCTGTGAGGAGGTCAGCAGAGAATTGCAGTCAGGTTCAAACTGACAGGAAGGGCGAACATCAAACCTGGATGAGATACTGCAAGGGATAAATTCAACAAAACGGAACATAAAGATGTCAAAAATGACTAAAATAAACAGATGAAAGTGCATTCAGTCAGAGTTTATGCAGAAATTATTCTGAATATAGCTGCAAGCACTGATGGGCCCACGGAGCATGTTGGGCATATTTAATTGTGTAAAAAAAGAGAGGGAGAGAGAGAAGAGGACTGTTTCAAAGTCTGTTGTCTGTTCCACAATTCCTGCTGCCAGCTGCTGGCATTATGGAAAGTTGACTGTTGTTATGAGTGCAATGCATATCTAAAGGTCCATGTCTATATCATATGGAGCAAACATGTTCTCTATTATATCATTTTGATGTTGGTTGCTGTTTTGGATAGTAAAAAAGCTCAATTATGTAACATTAAAATTATTCAGTAAAGTGAAAACCATGTTGTGTTTGCAGTGGAGGTTCGGGTTGATCAATTAGTTCTTCCAATGTTTTGTCTTCGGATCTAGGCTCAAACTGATATAGTTCAACACAGATTCATTGGTACTGTACACACTGTTTGCAGTCTCTTAGTGAAGGAATCCTTCTGAGATGGTATGGTAAAGAGCAAATCCTGTTTTGAATTCACAAATTAGATATGTGTATATACGAATTGGGTTTTTAATTTATGAATTGAATTTGTGTATTTTTGAATCGTGTTTTGAATTCACGAATTGGATTTGTGTATTTAAAAATCGTGTTTTTAATTTATAAATTGGATTTGTGTATTTACGAATCGTGTTTTGAATTTTAGAATTGCATTTGTGTTGTGGAATCGTGTTTTGAATTTACGAAATGGATTTGTGTATTTACGAATTGTTTTTTGAATTTACGAATTGGATTTGTGTATTTTTGAATCATGTTTTGAGTTTATGACTTGGATTTGTGTATTTACAAATCATCTTTTGAATTTACGAATTGTTTTTTATGTATTTTTGAATCATGTTTTGAAATTTCGAATTGGATTTGTATATTAACAAATTGTGTTTTGAATTTACGGATTAGATATGTTTAATTACAAATTGTGTTTTGAATTTACAAATTGGATTTGTGTATTTTTGAGTCCTGTTTTGAACTTACAAATTAGATTTGTATATTTAGAAATTGTGTTTTGAATTTACAAATTAGATTTGTATTTTTAGAAATCGTGTTTTGAATTTACAAATTAGATTTGTATTTTTAGAAATCGTGTTTTGAATTTACTAATTGGATTTGTGTATTTACAAATAGTGTTTTGAATTTAAGAATTGCATTTGTGTTTAGGAATTGTGTTTTGAATTTACGAATTGGATTTGTGTATTTATGAATTGGATTTGTGTATTTACGAATTGTGTGTTTTGAATTTACGAATTGGATTTGTGTAATTATGAATCGTGTTTTGAATGTACGAGTTGGATTTATGCATTTACGAAACGTGTTTTGAATTTATGAATTGAATTTGTCTATTTACGAATCGTGTTTCGAATTTATGAATTGGATTTGTGTATTTTTGAATAATGTTTTGAGTTTATGACTTGGATTTTTGTATTTACAAATCATCTTTTGAATTTACGAATTGTTTTTTATGTATTGTTGAATCATGTTTTGAAATTACGAATTGGATTTGTGTATTAACAAATTATGTTTTGAATTTACGGATTGGATATGTTTAATTACAAATAGTGTTTTGAATTTACGAATTGGATTTGTGTATTTACAAATAGTGTTTATTGGATTTGTGTATTCAGGAATCGTGTTTTAAATTTAGTATTTTTTTTTGTGTGTTTTTTTTTGTATTTTTGAATCGTGTTTTGAACTTACGAATTGGATTTTGTAAATGTGATGTGTCATGGTCGTATGAATTATATTTTGAAAATGTATTATTTTTGAGAGTGATCTGGCTTCATAGTTCTCCACATGTTTGTAAGAGTGTCCTTCGTGGCTGTTGTTTAGTTGCAAAGGCAAAAAACCCACCTTCAACACTGTTTTCGCCTATAGATCTATTTTTATTCTGTGTTTTTTTTAATAAAACCGGCCTTTTACCCTCCATAAAAGAACACGGTTGTAAATCTTATCTACAATAATACAGTTTGAAGTAAGCTGTAAGATCTTAAAAGTAGATCTTTTACATTATCACACTCAGAAAAAAAAAACAGATATCGGACGGATCAGCAGGGTTACAAACGTGAAAATGAAACACCTTTTCTACATCAGATCACTGGCAGTGGACGGGGGTGTTGAAACACAATAACATCAGGTTATGTTTAACATGGTCGAGTCAAGTAAACATCTCTGCGCTGTGGCTTGTGTGGGGGTCGGGGGCCGCTGTGGTCCCAGTGAGTGCATGTCTGATGGGTGTAATGGCAGCTGTTTATAAATCCTGCCCACGTCCGGATGGATGAGGCTGTAACTGAAGTGGGCTTTTATCCAGGAGGATGTCTCTCCAAATACCCCCCATCTCAGCCCCAACCATGTGTGCCACGAGAGACAGTCATTTCGCTCTGTCGTTCTGCGAGCTCAGGGGAGTGAGACAGGCCTGGAGGATCCAATCAGTGCAGAAAAACATTTGGCGTCTCGGTCTATAGGGAAAGCTGCTCCGCACGAGTACCGCTCCTCGCTGTTCCTCTCATGTCCATCTCCATTTTGTACTGGGAGATGAGTATAGAGGTTTGCTGTTTTTACAGTTTTGGTTTAGAATGTGGCAACTGAGCCTTTACATGATTCTGACCTGGTGGGCCATGATCCAAAACTCCAGGGCGTTCTTATGCTAACGCTAATAGAATATATTGATATGCTATATCAGAATATATTGAGAAAATGCATTATGATGATGGACTATGCATTTAAGTCAAATTTCACCTGCTTTTATTTATATATGTATTGATTTAATAGTGTTTTTTTCATAATCCGTTTTGGGCCAATCTGGGCCAGTCAGCATGGATAAGTATCATTTTCCATGGTGGTGCTGATAAAGGAGCTCCTTGGAATGTAATCCAAATGTGTCAGTTGTTGCCTTGGTACCACAAGTGTAATGTAAAAGGAGATATAGATTATGAACAGACACTTCTGATTTTAGGACGCCTTATTAAAATTTGCTTCATTAAATAACAACTAAAATACAAATAAATATTGTGGTATGATGACACTATCGGCGTGAATGTTTTTTTTTTTCTCCTAATCATTTTATTACGTGCAAATCTGAGCCATTCAACATGGATATAGTATCATTTTGCATGGTGGTGCTGATAATGACGCTCTCAGGTATGTAATACAAATGTGTCAGATGTTGCCTTGGTAACACAAATGTAATGTAAACGGAGATATGGATTATGATCAGATATTACTGATTTTGAAACGGCATGTGTATAACGGCAAAGTTATGCCAAATGTGCGATAGTTTAAAGTTCCGAGCTTGTACACACACACACACTGAATTAACTAAGCTGAGGCTATTAAGTAAGGGCCGTTCACATATCGTGCCTTTTGCGTACGCAAGTGCGTTATTTCCAATGGAGGCACACGACTTGCGTGTGCATAATGGGAGCGATTGAAGGACACAACACGCTCACGCAAGCTTTTCAGGCACACCTAGTTAAAAAAATGCCACTAGTACACCGTGGATCACATGACGAATTATTGACTGTAGAACGTAGAACTAACTTTATTTATTTATTTATTTATTTATTTATTTATTTATTTATATGTATTCATGTATTTATTTATTTATTTTCTTTCTGTATTTATATATGTATTTATTTATTTATTTTCCTTATGTATTTATGTATTTATTTTCTTTCTGTATTATATATGTATTTATTTATTTATTAATTTATTTTCTTTATGTATTTATATATGTATTTATTTATTTATTTATTTTCTTTATGTATTTATATATGTATTTATTTATTTATTTATTTTCTTTATGTATTTATATATGTATTTATTTATTTATTAATTTATTTTCTTGATGTAGTTATTTATTTATTTATTTTCTTGAAGTATTTATTGATTGATTTTCTTTCTTTCTTTCTTTCTTTCTTTCTTTCTTTCTTTCTTTCTTTCTTTCTTTCTTTATTTTCTTTAAGTATTTATTTCTTTATTTTCTTTCTTTCTTTCTTTTATTCTTTCTTTCTTTCTTTCTTTCTTTCTTTCTTTATTTCTTTATTTCTTTATTTCTTTATTTCTTTATTTATTTATTCATTCATTCATTGTTTTGTTGTTCATTTGTCAGTGTAAAATTATTTCTTACGCTTAAATGCAAAAACTTTTTTCAACTTATTTTTAATTCCAAAGAGAAATTGACTATTGTTTTTTTTTAATTATTATTATTTGCTTTTTTAAATTAATTACTGAGCAGCAGTAAATAACACTTAAAAATAAAATGAGTTTTCATGTGATTTTCTAAATTAGTAGTGTTTTGAAATTAATAAATGTATAATAATCATGATAACCGTGAAACCGTGATTATTCCTCAGACTATAATCCTACAACCACAATCTATAATTGTTGCATCCCTAATCCCCAAGCACCACGTTTTGACAAATTTTTGCCTGTATTTGACTATTTAGCCACTCACGTTAACATGACTACGTTCTGCTCGTCTCAGTGGCTGAGCGCTCACACACAACAGCATGTGTTCTCTCTTGTGCTTTTAAAAACATGAATGAATTGAATACACATCAATTAAATGTACCTGTACATGCTTTTTCTAATTTTCATGTGAAACTGAGCTTTGCAGTGGAACAAAAGCATACGGCTGGAATTTTTAGCTCGTTTTGTTTTTTCATAATCATTGGAAGACAAATTTAAAATCGAAACTGAATTCAATTAATTACACAGCTGACTATGTGATGCACTGAAAGTCGTAATCACACTGGTGTAATCATAAGTGTCAAACCAGCCCTTTAAAGTGTCCACTCCTGTGTATGTAAATAGTGCAGTCTAAATGATGCCTTCCTTAGCAAACACCTCTGCATGGTGTCATCTTATAAATTGTTATATCAACCAACTAACCATTTACTGTTCATTATTATTCAGTTATTCAGTGGCCTCACATTTTCTCGTTTGCGCGTTTGTTCATTGTTTCCCTGAGGCAAGCGATACAGAGCAGGCACCACTTACAGATGTTGATGTGCAACCCCTCTGCTGGTGACAGCAGCGTCTGCAGGGAGGTGTTACATCAGCCTTAATAAGCACAAATTACATAAAATATACCAGTCAGTTCTTTGAAGGGCAAGGGGACACGCTATTAATGCATATACTACAGCTCAAAACTTTTTGAAAAAAGTCTCTCATATACACCAAGACTCCATTTATTTAAATAATACAGCACTGAATAAATGAATGGTAAACAAATTTTATTTGAATATATTTTAAAATGTTTATTTATTTATTTATTTATTTATTTATTTATTTATTTATTTATTTATTACTCATTACTCAGTGTATGCTAGTTAGATTATTACCAGTTAATGTTTTTTAAATAATAATAATAATAATAATAATAATAATAATAATAATAATAATTATTATTATTATTATTATTATTATTATTATTAATAAAAATAATTATGGCTAATAATCTTCTTGCTTGAAGCATCAGAAGCGCAACATGGTATTGGCTGATCACCATGACAAGGAATCATTACTATCGGCTATTATTATTATTATTATTTATTTTTGTTATTATTATTATTATTATTATTATTATTATTATTATTATTATTATTATTATTATGGATGCTCCACTCAGGATTTTTGCAGCAGATACCGAGTACTAATTCCCTGTTATGGTGATCAGCCGATACAGAGTACCGCTTCTAATGCTTCAAGTGTTATATAACTTTGCAATTGCAAAGTTATATAACAAATAAAAAAAAACTGCTTGTAAACTTGTAAACAAACACTTGCAAAAGGTTTATGAGATCAGCCAGATTAGCGAGTATACCGATTAAGTCATGAAATGTAATTATCGGCCGATACCGATCTCCGGCTGATCGATTGGACTATCCCTAATAACAACAACTATTATTAAAATAACTATTATTATTATTATTATTATTATTATTATTATTATTATTATTATTATTCAATATTATGTATTATTATTATGTATTATTATTATGTATTATTATTATTGTTTATTATTATTGATATTATTACTATTATTAATTATTATTATTTATAATATATTATAATATATTATAATATATTAATTATTTATTATTATTATTATTATTATTGTTATTATTATTATTATTATTATTTAATATTATCATTATTATTATTATTTAATATTATTATTATTATTATTATTATGTATTATGTATTTTTATTATTATTATTATTATTATTATTATTATTATTATTATTTTTTTTTTTTTGTTTGTTATTATCTGTTATGCAATAGTTACACTCTCATATCTGTGATAATTCCCTTGTATTTTTCAGTTATCCCTTTTGTTATTTACCCTTTTAAATAGAAGCAAATAAACTACAGTATATTATAACTCGTAAAGTCTTGTAAAAGAGACTTATAGAACAGTAAAGTGGAATTATGGTAAAAAATGCATAATGTGTTGCCTTTAAAATGAACTTTATTAAATATATACCAGTGTTATGTGGTTGCAGTAATCAGCGAACTTCAATTCATCGCTATTTATTAGCCTATAAACTCCTCAGCATGAGCCATTTACCTCTTTCGGCATAAACTGAGCCCTGTATTAAATTTTTATCTCATTCATTTATGTATTATTTATAAACTTCCACCTCTTTTGACAGGCTTATGAAGGTGTGGAGGAACATGTTTCCGCATTTATTTATTTATTTATTTTTCATGAAATACTCTGATAATTGAACGGCAGAGGACAATCATTCATTTATATGCAAATAAGGTCACAATTTGATATCAAGCCAAAAAGAGATAAACGTTATTATGCTCTAGGATGAGTGTGCCGTTTAATGCACACAAACACACACCTATGGATGGAGTAAACGGATACTCAAGCCATGTCAGTCATGCGTGGTAAACATGGATGCAAACGTAACACATGTAAAAAATCATCGTCTTAGATCCCTTTTGTTTAAAACATTTATATTTTCATATTTGTTTTCATTATGGTCGCTTCTGATGCAGTCCTATTAATAACACATACAATAAAATATCACAGTCAAGTGCCATCAGACGCACTTTTATTATGAGGAATGGGCCAATTTGGCTAGGAAAGCTTGTGGGTGTTCAAAACACGCACATCACTTATCTAAATAGTTCAGTCGCTCGCTGAATGTCAAGTTATTAAGCACTGCAAATCTGCAAACAGACTCATCGCTGTTGCTGTATGAAATTAGAAAAAGTTGAACATTAATTTTCTGCGTAATGAAAAAAAAAACTGCCTTTAAAGTCAATTTTTTCCCTTGGGTCTGAGATAACCAGTGTCTGATCATTGTGTATAAATGGTGTCCGTATGCCAATTTTAACAGTGTATATAACATCCAAACACACACAAAAAATTTAAATATTAATATAAATATGCTTAATATGAGACAAATAAAATATTAAAACAATAGCATGTAAAACAATAGCATGTCTCAATAAAGTAAACATTGTTTCATCTTGAAAATTTATTATTTAAATATGCAGCATGGACTAAAAAAAGAGAACAAAGAATCAAGTTTCAAAGAACAGAACAAAGATGAAGTAAACAGTGCTTGATGTTTTACAGCTATCAAAGGCTGTTTTGAAACTTTAGTCAAAAGTTTGATTATCATCAGTTTGAAAGTGAGTTTTTAGCGTTTACTTTGTCCTTTGCTATGTTAAACAGTGCAGCATGGCTAAATGAAAGCAGAAATATTGAGAGTGTAAACCAATGTTTTTTTTTGTTTTTTTTTGTTTTTTTTTGAGAGAAACAGTCAATCAGTGAGTTCAACGCAACCTGTAAGTGATTTTATTGTGTCATTTGCATACCTGTCAACATTGGGATGTGAAAATAAGGGACCCCCCCCCCCCCAAAAAAAAAAAAAATAATAAATAAATAAATATGTTCATCTGGAGCTGTTTTACTGTAAATAAATGGCTGAAATGGTCAGTAATACATTTGTATTATTATTTACAAAGGATCTAATAATTTGTATACGTTAGAAAAAAGCTGCAAATAAATTAGCAAACAGTAATTAATCAACTTATCAAATCTCATTCATCTTTTCTTCACTGTATAATTTAAACTTTCTGTATACATTAAACAACAGAGGTGTCACTTTAAAAATGCAGATCTATAATGAAAGCATTTCATTGCTTTCCTAACTGTTTATGCTCATTTAAGACAAAATGTGTTGTGTTAAAAAGAAAACCCAACAAGATCGACATGTCTAGATGTTGTTATTATTATTATTATTCATTCATTTTCTTTTCGGCTTAGTCCCTTTATTAATCTGGGGTTGCCACAGCGAAATGAACCGCCATTATTATTATTATTATTATTATTATTATTATTATTATTATTATTATTATTATTATTATTATTGCTATTATTATTAATATTATTATTATTATTATTATTATTATGATGACTTGTATATGTCTGTTCAAACATGCACCCAAAGCCCAGTGTCCACTTGATCTCCGCATTAAATCACGTACGTACAAAATCCGCTTGGGAAACAGTGACTATTTATCACTATGAAGCTCATCAGTTGACAGTCTCGCATCGTTACATCGTTACATGCATCGTTACAGTTTTGAGGATTGTAAAGGGGCAATGGCACCTGTAATGAAAAGGAAATGAATCGTGCTGTTTTTATGTTTTTTTTAAAGTGTTTTCATGCCTAAATAAAATGAAAGCACAGAACAGATTCACATTTTAGAGCAAGGGGCGGCCCCTAGTGGTTCGGCGTTATGGGTTGCATGTAGGGAGGATCGGCTCGCCACAGAAAGAAAAAAAATACGGGAGAAATAAGGGAAAAATACCTTTACTGAATGACAGCGGGATAGAACTGTAAAATACGGGAGAATCCCAGGAAAAACGGGAGGGTTGAAAGGTATGCACATGTTTTTTTACAACAGTTGTCGTTGCTGTTTGATTATTTAGTTTACTGTGTTAAGATGAGCTTGTAAATAAGTAATGTGTATTTATATTGCGCATTTATTGTGTATGGCCATACTCCCAAAGTGCTTCCCAATCATGCTCCACCCCACCACCAGTGTGCAGAATCCACTTGGATGATGCGACAGGCAACCACAGGACAATGGCGCTAGTGCGCTCACCACACACCAGCTATTGACTTTATTCTACATGTATGAGCGGGAGCAGCCATTTTAATATTTTTGGCTCAAGACTTCCGGTCTCATTCACTTCCATTTATTTTTTAGATGTTAAAAACTACTCGTTCTGCTGCTCGATGTTGCAAACTGATATTTTCTTGTTATATTATTCAACTTTTTATGTAAAGTCATGGAAACACTTGTTTGTAGAGCAAGTAGTTTGACTGTTTTCTGTTTTATATAACCAGTCATTTCTCCCATAGGCAACTGAATCGGAAGTTCTAAAACAATCGCAAAAACGAGCAAACTTCCGCATTAAATAATAAGGTCAATGATAGAGCCTGTTTAGTGGAACTGTTTTTGTTATGCACTTTACCCTTTGCACTTCATTCATTCATTTATTCGTTCAGCTTTATAAGGGCCCGCCATGGCTGAATGAAACTCCAACTGTTCCAGCATATGTTTTACGCAGCGGATGCCTTTCCAGCAGCAACCCAGTACTGGGAAACACCCATACACTCTAACCTTTACTCACACACTCCAATTTAGTTAATCTAATTTACCTATAGTGCATGTCTTGGGAGAAAATCCACGCCATCATGGGGAGAACATGTAACTTGAACCACAGGACTCGAACTAGCGACCTTCTTGCTGTGAGGCGACAGTGCTACCACCCTGCTAACCCCTTTGCACTTGTTAAACTGTAAAATGTGTCCTGCTAAATTTAAAACAGCTGTATCAGACTAAAATAGTATACTGCTGCAGATCTTGTTTAAAGCTCTGTGTGAAGACTTGACAATCTGTGGTGAACAAATTAAAAGTGGTGATCCCATTACATAAAAAGCCATGGCCACACTAGAGATTGAGGATGTGAAATTTGGTTAGACAGTGCTACAAAAAATGTCAGGATAAAACAAAATTATTAGACATTTCTCCATATTTAATATCTCTGTACAGATACAGTAGGTCATGTTTTGATCTTCCATGGTCTCACACATTCAAGTGATGCAAATTTGCAGGTACTTTGGAAAGCAACAACATACAAAACATGACACATGAGTTTCGTTTCTGGTCTGTTGCGTTCGTATGCTTATTATTGGAAGTCAATAGGGTGACAATTGCAGTGTGAATGTGCCTTAAGCTTATGGCTCTGACTGTGAGCCCATCCACACGGAGGCACATTTACCGGTATGTGTAAAAATGTTGTATTGTATTGGATTTTCATCCAGATGGATCAGCCATTTTGGGAGCTTTTTGTCTTTGTCATGTGTGCAAGTGAGTCGAGGGACAACAAAAGTAAGGATCCAAATGCTTGTTTATTAAGATTGATCGAACAGGCAAGCAAAGGTCTTTACATGGGTGGCTGATGCATATGGACAATCCAAATCGTAGTTAAAAACAGACAGAATCTAACAATGAACAAGGCTAAGGTCAAAACACAACAGGCAAAAACAAAGAAACGCCAGGACCTACATACAAATGCTCAGCCCTGAACTGGTCTATGTTTGATGTGTAAATAGTCTGAATGATCAGCGATCACAAGTTTCAGCTGTGTGTGTCTCATCAGCAGTGATCGGCAACTGGTGTGTGTGAAATGACATAATGGGATTTGTAGTTTGTTAATGTGACGTGTAGTTTACCAGCGATCTGCTAGGAGTGGATTGCTGGTGATTGTGACATCCTTGTCTTGAACCTCTTTTTTAACTAGGTTAATGATGGTTGGCAAAACCAATATATGGTGTATTTACAAAACCTAAAGGCCTGAATGGTCAACCGTTGGGCAGCGATGGCCCATTGGTCAGTGTTGGCCCAGCTAGTTGGTTTGGTGTGTTCCACATGTTGCCCCTCGACAGGTTCACATCAAGTTATCCTGATTCAGCATGTAGTATTGGTGTTGACGCTTGCCTGTAAGAGTGAAAATCAAGAGAGAACACAAAGTAGCCAGCTGTAAATTTCCTACACTTCTGAAATAATTGGAAACGATATGGAATAATAGAATGAGGGCAAACATGATTGGGTTGGTAAAGCTCTGGCTTTGTGTGGATGTGCTCTGAGATTTGGATCAAACCTGTATCCTCCAGTAATTGATCTTTTTCCCACACCTCCAGTCTGTCTGGGAGTGATGGAGGTACTGGTCTGCTTATCTATAATGATTGTAAAATTTCATCCTACCACCATCCATAGGTGTCAGCAAGTTCTTCAAATTGCATGCAGTTAATGTCACTCTCTCTCTCTCTCTCTCTCTCTCTCTCTCTCTCTCTCTCTCTCTCTCTCTCTCTCTCACTCTCTCAAAATTCATTTTGCAGTTGTTTACTTACAGTGTAACCTACAGTCATTTTCACCCCCTCGGCTATCCATTGTGGTTTTCATCTTCGCTTCCTCCCCTTAATCAGTTATCATTCTAACAGTGCTGCTTACACTCTCTCCTCCATTCTTGACATCTTGTCTTTTTAAACTATCCCCTTCATCCAGATCAGCTAATGTGGCTTGGCTATTTGATTTTCAACACAATCATTGCTGTAAAACACTGTAGAAAAGCAGTTTAAAATACAAACTATCATAAAACTAAATATTTTTCTAACACTCCTGTCTCTTTTGAAGAAATTTAGCAATTTAAGTATGAATAATCAATCATAACCAGTTGTATTTCATTAATATTAATATAAATGACGTATGTTCCTGCAAACATTGTGTAAATTAATAAATTATTAATTTACAAATAATTAATGTTATTTTTATTGTCCACATAAACAGGGATACTGTGAGGATCTCCTCACCTCCATTGTTGATACTTTTAGGATCTCCTCAATAACGTGGACACACCTTTCATTGAGGAAGCAGAGATTGGGGATATAGGAGTTGACTTGCTCATCACCAAAGCTGAAGTCATTGAGGTAGTTTTCAAGTTTCACAGTTGCAAGGGAATGGGGGTAAATGAGATCTGTCCTGAGTACCTCAAGTGGATGTGAATGTGGTGTGACTGTCCTGGCTCACCTCTGTAACATTGCATAGAGGTATGGACAGTACCTCTAGACTTGGCAACTGGGGTGGTGATCCCACTTTTTACGATGTGTGACCGGAGTGTGTATTCCATACATAGGCAGATCACTCTCCTTAGCTTTCCTGGTAATGTGTAAGAAAAGGTACTGGAGAGCAGAAGCCAGTATGTAGTAAAATCTTGGATTCAGGAGGAACAATGCAGTTCTCAACAACTCTATAACCTCTACTGGGTGGTTGAATTATGGGAGTTCGCTTGACCATTTCCCTTTTTCTTTGTGGATCTAGAGAAGACATCCAACTGTATTGCTTATGGCATTCTGTGGGGGCTGCTCTGGGAATATTGTGTCTGAGGCACTCTGACAAGTTTCCATCTGTTCTGTCTCTGTATGACCAGATCAGGGGCTTGGTTGGTATTGCTGGCAATAATTAGGACTTGTTCTCAGTGTATGATGGACTCAGGCAGGGCTGCCTTTTTATTGTTCATTATTTTTATGGAGCAAATGTCTGGACGCAGCCTGGGGCCCGGACTTGGTCTGGTTTGGGAACCATAGGATGATGTTGACCTGTTGGACCTTCAGCATGAGTTGGAACTGATGAAGGCCTGGACCTTCAAAACAGCATAACTATTTGCAGTCGAGTGTTATGTCAAGGATGAGAATCAGCACCTCCAAGTGCAAGGTCATGTTGCTCAACTGTAAAAGGGTGGCTTACTCTCTCATGGTTAGAGGAATGTTGTTGCCCCAGATGTAGGAGTTCAACTTTCCCCAGATGTAGGAGTTCAACTTTCTTGGGATCTTGTTCATGGGTCAAGGAATGATGGTACCTAAAGAGACAGACAGATTGTTGCAGCAGCATATATAGGACTTCAACTTGTCCCAGATGTAGGAGCTCAACTTTCTTGGGATCTTGTTCATGGGTGAGGGAATGATGAAACCTAAAAGAGACAGACAGATTGTTGCACCAGAAATACAGTCAACGTCTGCTGTGAGTGAAGGGGAAGATGAAAAGGCAAAGCTCTTGGTTTACCAGTTAATCTACTGTATGTTTCCACTCTCACCTATGGTCATGAGTTTTGGGTCATGACAGAAAGGAAAAGATTACTGATGCAGTCAGACAAAATGAGCTTCTTTCACAGGGTGGCAGGGCATAGCCTTAGACATGGCATGAGGAGGTCTGTCACACTGGAGGAGCTCATAGTAGACTTCTTCATATTGAGGGGAGCCATTAAATGTGGCTTGGGCATCTGTTTGTAATGCCTACCTGGGATATTGTTCCAGGCTTGCCCCTCTGACAGGAGGCCCCAGGTAAGAACCTGAACACACTGAAAGGACTATGTCTCCCGGCTTGCCTGAGAATTATATCCCTTGGCTTCAATGACACTGACTTTGCATTGGTATGCCTACATCTGTGTCAAAAAAAGCTCAGACTGATTTTAGATATGTGAGTGGGATTTCAAACCACATTGGATTGTAACTTGAAACCATATTTTACCATTCACAGTTGCTATTCAAATAAGATTTGGAATAGTAGCTTGAACAATGCTTGAAGTCCATCCGAATGATACAAGGAATGCAAACATATGTTCCTTTTGAGGTAAATAAAGCCTGGTTTTGTGCCAGTGTCATGAACCTCTGCTGCACACAAATAGCATGCTCCAGTCCAAGGGAAGTGAGTTTTCAAGGCAATCTCATGGCAATTGGTAACTTTTTGATTTAGTGGCTAATTCATATGAATTCGTACAATCTAATTTATACAATTTTGTATGATTTGCTCATCACCTAATGATGGTTGGGTTTAGGGGTGGAGTGGGTGCCATGCCTCCTTTTTAAATTCGTACATTTTCGTCCGACTGAACTCGTATGAATTTGTACGAATTAGCCACTAAACTGACAAAACGTAAAATACTTACTTTTTCTCGTGAGATCAGGCTGGAGTTTTGTACTGAAGATGGACCTAGAGTCTAAGTGAAAAAAGTCCAAATGCTTTTGAATCCAAGACATGGCCGAGAATGTTAAATATTCTAGTGTACTTAGTCTTGACATGGACTTTTGAACTGAATGTGAACTCATTGCAATATAGCACGAAGTTATGCCATATCTTCTGCTGTATTTGTTCTTGATTTGTCATTTTCTTTAGAACTCATTTTGCTAATAACCAGAAATAATTATGTGGTGATATAAAACTAAAGAGCGGTGAATTTTTTTGGGGCTGATCATCTGAGATATTGAATAAGCCTTGCAAACGTTCTCTGTCTGTAAATTATTACACAATTGCCACCACAGATTCAACCATTTATAGCACAGATAGCTCAGGCTGATTTGCATTCACAAAAAAATCTCACTTTAATTGGAATTAATTGGATAATTGGATTTTAAAACCGCTAAGCTTCTCCAAATGTTGCGTAAGGGTGTCAGTTTTTATTAGCATTCATGCAGTTTCCTAATTTTAATATTATGTTGAGCACTCAGTTCAACCGTTATCAGTGGGTTGAGACAAAAGCAGACTCTGGTCTATTGGCACATTATTCATTCCAGTGAAATCACTTCACAAACAGCAAGCACATTTGTCAGTCTTTTGATATTCAACCAGCGTTTGGTTTATATTATGAACATATAAACTTAATTTAACCATTGTAAACTTAAAAGAAAATGTTACCGACTGTGTTTTTCCTGTGTCTTACAGAATCCCAGCACAGATAGCTGACAGATGTAGAAATTAAGTTATATAACAAAATATGCTTCATGTTCATTTGATTACTTGTGCGGGTCAGCAAGAATTACTGCTCCCTTCAATCACTGTGTAACAAGTTAATGACTTGTTTTATTTTGAAAAATGGCTTGTCAGTGTGCTATTTAAATTGCAGTTTGGATGATTTTTGACATTTCTAATCCTAATAACAGTTACAGTTCTCTTTAGATATGATAAGTAAGTACACACTTTTACTATTCAGCAGCAACATATATTTTAAAATATTTATTTTCTTGAAATCAATCTTATAGTTGTTTATCAGTATAGATAGCCCTTGAAACTGAGAATTTTCAGGAGCACACTCACACAAATTAGTATTTTTGTCATTATTACAAAGTTTTACAACAAACAAGCATATATTTTGATATATATATATATATATATATATATATATATATATATATATATATATATATATATATATATATATATATATATATATATATATATATATATATATATATATATATATATATATATATATATATATATAACGCCCTTCCCCTTCACACTCTGTTTCAAGGTTTAAGGGGAATAGGTAGGGGTAAAAATATGGATTGGGGACAGTTACATCCTGCTTTTAAACTGTATATATATATATATATATATATATATATATATATATTATTATTATTATTATTTTATTTTTTTTTCATATTAATGACTGATATTTACTTTTCCAGTAATTGTCCAATTTGTTTGTTTTGTTCAAATCGTCATTGTTGTAATGAAAACTAAAACTAAGCCTAAAACTGTTGGTCAAAATGTTGGTCAAAACATTTTTTTTTTAACTAAAAGAAAATATGAAATTAAAATAAACAAAACAACAATAAATGAAAAGTTAAAACGAAATAAAACTAGCAACATTCACCGAAATTATCAAACTAAATAATAGTTTTCAGAATTTATAAGCACTCATTCTGAGGTGGTAAATAAGATCTGTGGCTGTTTAAAGAAATACACGTAGATGGAGCATTTACACCCAGACATCAGCCATAATTTGCATATATATATATATATATATATATATATATATATATATATATATATATATATATATATATGTATATATATATATATTTGCGAGAAGCAGAGGTCACTTCAGTTTGACAAATGTTGTTGCGGTTGGACAACATAATGTACTTTTAAGGCTTTTTAGTCGAGAATGTAGTTGTTTACATTGCAACTATGCAGTTTATTTATAAGGATAATGCCTGTTTTAAATATTTATAATTTTGGAGCATAATATTCAGTGCATTGGCCACCATTAGCCTTTCTGAGCAGACCAAAGAAAGTGACACTCCACCACAAGATGCAACAAAGACTGCATAAGTCCTTAGTGGGGGAAAAAACAAATATTTCTCATCGTAAATTTTAAACTACAGTTGAACAGATAATTATAAATCAGGTAAGTGACATTATGAGTCGATCTCTCTCTTATGTATTTTGTAGTGCTGTATTTATACCACAGAACCTGGTAGTGTTTGCTTTGCTCTGGCTTTTTCGGGTTAATTATTGTAAAATCCCGATTGCAACAGAGAAATACTGAGAAGTCTCTTTAGTTTGATGGCATTTCATGCCTTTCAATCTTAGTTTTGTCATCACTTTAGACATTATGCTAGAGAATCATTCAAATATAGCTCTAAAATGACGTTGGTTAATTAGCAACGGCTTATGCTGCTCTAACGATGTGCAGATGTGAATGAATGACGGAAGAAAGTAGTTCCTCATAAAAAATGGTTTTTGAGACTCTCCGTGTTTGATTATTTTTTTATGCACACGATTAGGCCATCGAATTGTTGTATAAATGCAATATCACACGAGTAGCAGTATGATATGGCTGTATATCGGCACTCAGCTTGTGGCCCCAAGCCAACGCACACCTCCCACCAGTACCGATATACAGCCATATCATACTGCTACTTGTCTGATATTGCTCATATATATGTTTATATATATATATATATATATATATATATATATATATATATATATATATATATATATATATATTATATAACTTTTTTTATTCATTACATTTGTATGGTTTTGGATTCAGTGTTCAAAAGTAAAACTGAAAATTAATATATAAAACATTTTCAACAAAAAAAATAAAACTAACTAAGCCATTAATGGATCAAGCTATATCTAAACGGAAATATACAACAATTTTTGAAATAGTATTAAAATAAAAACATATTTAAAAATGCAAAACAACAATAACCTTGGTTTTAAACCTTGGGTTTAATGAAACAGACATTACAAATATTATTTTGCATGTGCATGTAGGCATTTTATAAATAATAGACAACCAGGAAATCCACAGACACTCTTTGAAACAAACAAACACAAACAACCAAACACAATTTACATCAATCGCAGCCTGCTCTGTTTCCATCACTAAGATGGTTCTGGTTTGTGTTGAATACTCTGAACTGATGTGGAGTGACAGATACGGACTCATTTTATCTAGCTTGAGGCAAATCTCAGCAAGATGACAGTGCTATTGCAGGCCTCTGGGAGCCTGCTCATTTTTTAATTCATCCCTCCTTCATGAAGTGGGGAATTGGGGAGGCATTGTTCAATAATGAAATAAACTCATCATCGGGGGACTCTTGAATTGTCTAGTTTTGGAGGCCTGCAAGAACCCCTCGCTGCTACATCCATTGCTTTTGATTCAGTTGCTTCTCATTTTATTATAAGTTTATGAAAAGCAAACAATGTGTCATAGAAAAGCTGGCTTTTATTATTTTTAGGAGTCATCACGGGGAATATTCAGAATGGTATATTACTTACTAGCTGTGAAGTAGTAAAATGCAGTGTGTATACTGTGCACGCCGTGAGCTTTTTCTTTCTGCTTGGAATGCCTGCATTTATCACAGCTAGAGTCGAGATGTAATTACTAAGGTATTCTGTTGGGTTGTTTCTACGTGGTTGCTGGATGTTTGGATTAGTGAATATATGCCATATTTTAATGTCTAGATGTGGCTTAGGTCTGAGGACTTATTTGCTTTGCTATTTGAGATCTCTGTTAAAAATCTCCGACAATACACTTCAAATCCTGGAGTTCCAGTGACCGTAATTAAATATTCCAAAGTACGATAATTAAGGCGGTCAAAATAATGTGGTGTTTACCAAAAGTTTAAATTGGTACACAATTCTGCAGGACACTGATCCTCCAGGACAGACGTGAGAATAAGTGTTGAAACACATGGTGGATGCTTTTGCATTAGCAAACATTAGCATTCCTTCTTTAAAACCTATACATTTTGCTGATGAGCTTTGTATTTGCTCTGCTGTATTGGAACAGTTTGTCCTCACATCTTGTTCCACTAGCATCTTTTGTGGTTTTAAATCTTTTACAAGAGAGAATGCAAATGTTTTGCAAGTTAACACAAACATGTAGAAATGTAATTTTAATTAAATGAGGGATATTAAGTGGGTTGACAAACTAGATATTCATTTGAGAGTGAACACAAAGTCTTGGTTGAAACTGAAAGGCTTAAGGCTCAATTTTTAATAAATTTTATTTTTATTTAGATCTGATCTTTCTCCATAACTGTTCATGATCAGTATGTTAACATGGACACCAATACATCACTTTTAATATGATTAAGACAATACTTTGAAAACTATTATTAGCCAACTAAGGTTGCAAGTTTTGTTTTTACCAACATAGTTCATTGATTTAGTGTTTCCTAAATCCATCATTCCATTGAATCATTCGCAAACTGCGTTGCAAACAGCTAGAGTCGAGATGTAATTACTAAGGTATTCTGTTGGGAAGTTTCTAGGTGGTTGCTGGATGTTTGGATTAGTGAATATATGTCATATTTTGATGTCTAGATGTGGCTTAAGTCAGATTGCTTTAAAAAATCTCTGTCAATACACTTTTATAGTATAGTAATACACCCTAATTAAATATTCCAAAGTACGATAATTAAGGTGGTCAGAATAATGTGGTGTTTACCAAAAGTTTGCATTGGTACACAGTTCTGCAGAGCACTGATCCTCCAGGACAGTCGTGAGATTAAGTGTTGAAACACATGGTGACATTATAGTTCAATGCTTTTGCATTTGCAAACATTAGCATTCCTTCTTTAAAACCTATACATTTTGCTGATGAGCTTTGTATTTGCTCTGTTGTAGTCGAACAGTTTGTCCTTACATCTCATTTCCACTAGCATCTTTTGTGGTTTTAAATCTTTTACAAGAGAAAATGCAAATGTTTTGGGAGTCAACACAAACATGTTGAAATGCAGTTTTAATTAAATGTGGGATATTAAGTGGGTTGACAAACGAGATATTCATTTGAGAGAGAACACAAGTCGTTGTTGAACTGGAAAGCTTAATGCTTAATTTTTTAAATATATATTTATTTTTGTCAGATCTGATTTTCCTGCATAGTTGTTCACAGTCAGTACGTTTACATGTTCACCAAATTTAATTCGATTAAGACAATACTCTGATTAAGAGTCTACCATGCAAACAGCGATTTGACCTTAATCTTATTAGAGTCATAATCGTATTAAACACAAATCAAATTATAACATGTGAAGTATTCCTATTTTAGTCACATTATTGAAGTGCAGTACAGACATGTAAACACCGCAATCAAACTATTACTCTCATTTAGGACTTTTCGACGTGGTAAATGCAGAAGTTCTCTCCCAGTCCATACATGGGTCCCAAAAAAACATTGCCGCGGCATGAATGAAATAATCCTGAATGAAAGTGATCTTCTGAACTGCAGTTGAAGTCGAAAAATAAAAAATGTAACACCCAAATTACAAAATATTTGTATTATATTATATTTGATCTCAGCATGTCAGAAGCACAGAGTAGTGTATTCACTGCACTTCAGCATAATGGTAAGATAGATCAATGAAAAAAGTTAAATAAACAATGCTTTATGGTGTTCTGGAGAATCAAACCGAATTCAGGTGTGGAAATTGAATAATGAAATGTAAAAATATCACTGTAAAGTCTTCAATGTTTTATTTCCGTAAAATACACTACCTGACATTACACACTACCTGACACTACCAGTCTTAACATAAATCCCAGTTGTAAGAACAACAAATCATAGCTTGACTTCTAGTTGATCTTTTGGAAAAGTGGCAGAAGGTCGATTTTTATTCAATTAATCATGTTGAACTGCAACCTAATCATCACAATTACTGCAGAAGACCTATTGCAACCCGCATGGACCCAAGATTCTGACAGAAATCAGTCAAGTTTGGTTAAGGAAAAATTGTGGTTTGGGGTTACATTCAGTATAGGGGTGTGCGAGAGATCTGCAGAGTGGATGGCAACATCAACAGCCTGAGGTATTAAGACATTTGTGCTGCCCATTACATTACAAACCACAGGAGAGGGCAAACTCTTCAGCAGGATAGCACTCCTTCTCAAACTTCAGCCTCCACATCAAAGTTCCTGAAAGCAAAGAAGGTCAAGGTGCTCCAGGATTGGCCAGCCCAGTCACCAGACATGAACATTATTGAGCATATCTGGGGTAAGATGGAGGAGGCATTGAAGATGAATGCAAAGAGTCTTGATGAACTGTGGGAGTCCTGCAAGAACGCTTTCTTTGCCATTCCAGATGACTTTATTATAAATGATTTGAGTCATTGCAGTGTTTAGACCCCCCTGCTTTAAACTCTCTTGAAATGCCTTTAAAACACATGCAAATGAAAAACTTCCACTCTGTTATGTCTACTTTACAATGACTCCACAAATCTCTCATCAACTATAATCCCAATTCAACATTTCATATCCTATGATGCAACTATAGCGGACACACATCGCAATATCAATGCTGAATGATATATTGTGCAGCTCTAATCGAGAGAAAATGCTGAGATAATTTGCACTTTTGGCTGAACTATCCCTCCGAAAGTATTTTTTTTACTTCCACCTCAAATCACCTTCATTATAAGTTCTTTTCAGAATGAATGCAAAAGCGTAGATGTATGTCCCATTTCTCTATCCCCCCCTCCCTTTCAGTACAAAGGCTCTTTAAAAGGCTCTGTAGCAAGCCCGCATAATAGAATATTGTATCACAATTTATAATCTCTATCTTCACTCATTTTCAGCCTGTCAAAAAGATATCTTTATTCACACAGAGATTACTAAAATAATAATTGGACGCCATAATCTTGCAAGGTAATAATACATGTAATGGCATACACCATGATAGATTTATTGTTGCGCATACTGCGTGACATATTTCTTGAATTTCAGAAGGCATTATACAGAATACTGTGTAGTGTGTAATAGGCCTTACGCTTTACCGCTTGCCAATGTAAGCTGCAATGATTTATCATCTGCGTCCTCATGTCAGGTTTGAGCGGATAGGTGTGTTTGCGAGACTCTGGCTTGCGTGTGTGTCTGGCAGTGTAAAATGCTTACTTTGCATCTATGTCAGATGGACCTGCTGGGAGTTGGCTGTGCAAGTATGCACAAGTCGTTCTGATGGATCCCATAACCTCAGCTCATGCCCCTTAGCATCATAATTGATTCACGACTAACCAATCAAATGCTCATCTAAGACAAATCTGGATATGAGGAAGTGATTGTTCTGCAGAGGTTACTAGATTAAAATCTTATTACTGGAGTTAGTGCTGAGTTAATTGAGTTTCCATTTATGTTTCATTATGGTATCAAAGTTGTCAATTTTTTTGGTCAGATAGAAATATCCTCCAGTGAAATACACATTTGTGTACATGCAGTATAAATAAGGATGGCTCAGATTATTTAGTCAAGGAAATTTGATTAGAAATGCCAGATATTGTTTTATAATTGAGTTTAGATTCAGAGCTCTGAACGTTTGATTGCATATTTGAGCAATATTGAATGATTCTGAGTTTTCTGTCTTGCTTAAATAATTATATTTTTTGGAAACAGCACATACAACAGCAATGCATATAAAAATTAAAGCGAAAAAAATAATTTTAAATAATTAAGAACCCCCAAAAAATAATTTTATTCACTATTTACCCTCCCTCAAGTGGTTCCAAAGTAGTTCCTGAATACAAAATAAGACATTTTGAAGAAAGCTGAAACTTGTAACTACTGACTTCCATAGTAGGAGAAACAAATGCTATGTTAGTCAATAATTACAGATAAAATAAAATAAAATAAAATAAAATAAAATAAAATAAAATAAAATTAAATTAAATTAAATTAAATTAAATTAAATTATAATAACAATAACAATAATGATAATAATCATGTTCTGTTCACCAGAATAGAGAAAGTTAAACAGGCTTGGAACAAGTAAAGTGTGAGTAAATAATGATAGAATTGTCAGTTTTGATACACAGTAGCATAAAAACCTCCTTAATACTATTTTTTTTTAATAAAAATGAATTAGCAATGTATTAATATAATTTTAACCAGATTCATGTTAAGAAGCCATGAAGCATTTCATTAACTTCCTTTGTCTACGGCCTGTCGTAATAATTTAATATAGCAAATAATCATTGAATATGACATGGCCTCAATAATTTTGTTGCACATACAGTATATTTACAAATTCAAAAATAGCCTTAAAGCCATTTCACAGGGACATTTACATTCTACCTCACCATTGTCAAAGTTAATAATTAGACATTTACTTAGTAGTACATTTAATATGATATATAATAAATATAAATAACCTTAAAAGATAAATAACCTTAATGCAGGTTCACACCAGATGCATATGGAGAGTCAAGCGCGAGTGATTTACATTTTAGGTCAATGCAAAGACATTTTGCGCCGCGTTTAGCACGAATAATGCGGCACGAATGATGAGATTCGTGGAAATAAAGCAGCGTGAGTTGAGCGTTTTGCGTGTTTGATGTGAATCAAAGAGTTGGAAAATATGAACTTCAATGGACATTCGCGCCACAATAATCAATCAGGAGCTTGCTCTAGTATGGCCGTGATTATGATGTAGTGCCTGTTGTTGGTGTCCCGAGGAGAAATCTTCTTGCCGACACCAGACAACAGCTCATCAAACTGGGCTCAGCTCAGTCTGAAGCACAGCTGAAAGCCTTCATCATCCAGGTACAGTTTCTGCACGAGTTGATGAACTCACAGAGCTGGGTGCACCTCTAAAAGGATCTAGAACACTCAGACACAGCGCCAAACGAATCGACGCTGTTTTTCAGCCTTCCTAAAGCACATAAACACAGCTATTCTCTCAATAAATTGCATGTAAGCCATTAAGCAACTAAGCTAAAGTTATCAAGCAGACAGAAACCCTGCCCATAACACGAATCCATGTCTATTGTGAAGTGAATTTGACGCGCGAATGAAGCAAGTTAACTCAAAATGTTCACGTGTCTATTTACGTGCGAATAGCGTGATTAATTCGCACCTTCCACATCTGGTGTGAACACAGCATTGTGATTAGTCGGTTTAGTAGTGGTGATGAGTGTGGGCAGTGCTGAAAGCTGCAAGCCCAAAGGAGTGAGTGTTTATAAGTGTCACGTGAAGGAGCTCCAGATGAAAACTTTTGTTTTGTGTTCACCTTATGATTAAAGTTATTGCATGTCTGCCAGTTCCCACCTCAGAATGAATGAGTTTTAGCTACTTGTAGCGTACCAAAAAAACAAAACACCCACAAAGAAAATCCTACTGCCTGCTAGTGTTTCGGAAGTGTTATTGCAGAGCAACACAAACAGCATGCAGAAGTATAAATGCAGGACTACGCGCAAGGCAGGCACCGTAGGTCACGCCGATCCCTCGACGCAGATGGATAAATCAGCCTTTAGTCCCTTGAAAGTGTTTATGGTTATTTGCATTATTATTCTGTTGTATAATCATTATATAATATGTGACATAAAATGATCTCAAAATGACAATAATATGGCTAATCGCAACAATTTCTGTGACAATATATCACACAACAAAAATTCTTTATCATGACAGGCCTATATTTGTCTGCTGAACCAATGTCATGCGGTGCGACCAATTGGGTTTTTAGATTAGTTTTTGTGAAACGAGTCCTGAAAATGATTTAACAATTTACTGACACACTTCTTTCAACAATAAAAGCATAAACTAATTGTTTATTGATTCTAATCTGAGAAATCTTTTCAGATATTTCTGCTGCCTTTTTCTCAGAGGAAGCGTAATACTTCGGCAGTCTTTTCTGTTTGCTCTCAATTCTGTCTTGAAGACGTGTGGCTTGTGATTTGTCTCTGCTGAGGGCTCTTTCCTGAAGCTCGTGTGTCGAGCAGCACCTCTCCATGTCTTCTGAGTGAGTGCTGCGTGTTGTTTTGAAGTGATTCTGACAGCGACAAGGCACGTCTCATTGTGTCAGACTCCATTTTTCCCAAACACGTTCTCTTTGACCAGGTTTTGTTCTGCCATAGCACTGAACCTCCGGATCACTACATTCGTCAGCCAGATGCCTTTGAGGAAACATTGTTTGATTTGCCTTTTGTCACTTTGGCTCTTTGCGAATAAACCAGTGTTGCATTGAATTGCACCAGTGCCATTGAGTGAAGCAGGTATGGTACTCCGCATGTGCTGTGAAGAGATCCCAACTTCACAGTGACTGAATGGATTGATTCCATTGGTGGAACGGATGAAACTCGCACCATCAAACACTGTTGGGAGGGGGTCGAGACAAGTTCCAGACTGCCTGGTGTGTTTTTTGGGGGAGGCTTTGGAGGATCCCACAGCTTTCTAAACACCTTAAAAATCAGTTTCAAGGAAAGTCAGTTCACTTGGCAGCTGAATTCGCAATGCCTCAGGCTGCTATTTTGGGCATTCAAAACCAGCTGCTAGTGCTACCTACAAAATCCTAACACTTAATCTCAAAAACATGCAAGCATGTGACCTGTGGATTTGTATTCTATTTTTTTTTTAAACTTGTGCATTAATCCTGAAGTTTTAACAATACTTCATTCATTCATTCATTCATTCATTCATTCATTCATTCATTTTCTTTTCGGCTTATTCCCTTTATTAATCTGGGGTCACCACAGCGGAATGAACTACCAACTTATCCAGCATGTTTTACGCAGCGGATGTCCTAACAACTTCAACCCATCACTGGGAAACATCCATACACTCCCATTCACACACATACACTACGGACAATTTAGCTCACCCAATTCACCTATACCACATGTCTTTGGACTGTGGGGGAAACCGGAGCACCTGGAGGAAACCCACGCGAACATGGGGAGAACATGCAAACTCCACACAGAAATGCCAACTGGCCCAGCCGGGGATCGAACCAGTGACCTTCTTGCTGGGAAGTAATTGTGCCACCCTAGTTTTAACAATCATAGAGTAAAAGGCTTTAGATATTGCTTTATGTTAGTCAGTCAGCAAAAATGGCTAGCAGAGGAACTCGAAAAGCCTCCCACATCATCCAGATCACATTTATGGAAGCATTTGGCTTTCCTGACAAATATAATGATGGCGGAAGAAGGGTGGTGGGCAAAACCAGACATCCCTCCTCTCCCAGAAGCTCCAGGAGTCTCCCTCATATTCATAGTGGCTCCCTGCCTGCAAATTAGATACAATCCCAGAAATCCCAGTCAATCAGCACCAATGGAATAGTAAAAAAAGGCTTTTTTTTCATAAAACACCATTTTTGATGACAAAAAAAAGAAAAATGTATAGAGTTTGAAGTCTGTTTGAGAAAATATAACTTATAAATATATATCAGTTTTTTTACAGTTTTATGTTTTTTTATATTATTATTATTATTATTATTATTATTAACATTTCTACTAAACTGTATCTTAAATGCATTATACGATGTGACTAACAGCTGTGGTTCCCAAAGGGGGGTCGCAAGACAATAGCTACGTTTCAATCCACCTATTTTTTTGCGCAATTTGGGTATGCGCATAAAATATCGGTTGAAATGCCAAGATGCGCATAAATCTGAGTAGGATAAACTTTTATTCGATAAGAAAAGATGCACATGAACTACGATGGACGCACTTTTACAGAACTAATTCCAGTATGCACATTAAAATAAGTCATGTGATTTAGTTATAAGAGATCATGTGATGGTAGAGATGTGTGTGAATGGACAAACCAGCAGGGTGAGCACATTGTAAAACATCTGAAATGTTGTTTTGGTCATTCTAAAATGCCACTAATAGTGTTATTATTTTATTAATTACTTTTAGTACTGTTAAGAGTGTCTATGCTTTGCATTTCACGCCTTCAAACGCCACCATGTGTACATTTTGTGTCAGCATACTATCTTCTGAGTCATGTATTAAATAAAGAAAAAATTCACACAGCTTCGCCTACCACAGCTAATTCTGGATTTATTACTTTTTATATTTGGCATCAGTTAATTATATAATCTCATATGTGCTATTAAACTATTAGAATTACCATATTTTATGCAATATACATAAAAATAGTATTTAATAGTTACATAAAAAACAACATGCAAATACACTAATCGCTGAAAACACACATCACATGAACACACACACACACTCTCTGTCGTGCGCTGCAAGTGTAGGCTATCTGCGCGTCTGACTCTGAGCTCTAGCAGTCAGTGTGTGCTTTGAGCACAAAAACCCAGAGAGCAGTGCACGTCGGACAGTTTGTCAATGATATACCACGGATCGCGTCTCACTATGGTCGTTAAATGTGATAATTAATTAATCCTTTCTCTGTCTAACGACTCTGGTCTTTTGAATCTATCAGGTAATGTGTCACAGCATTAGTAATCATTCACTTTCACGCTTGTACTACCTCCGATACTGTTGGTTGGTTGCTGTTGGTTGTGCACCTTTTTTACCAACCAGTTTGTCAACGCCATTATAACGACAGATCACTCTGCCTATTCATGCCAGAGTCCCGCGGAAAACAGTGATTGACAGGTGGTAATTATGTGTAACTTATCTTTATTTATTTATGATTTATTTATGGGTAAAACAAAGACCATGCGGCACAGTTAGTTGGAAATGGTAGGCTACAAATATATTAGTAATTAGTTAGTAGTTATCGCCACCTAAACGACGAATGCCATCATCTATAGCGATGTTTTACATACGACATCATACAATCCAAATTGGTCGACACATCACCTAACCCTATTGGATACTACAGACTTTTTCCCTAAATATGTTCCTGGAGGCACACAACACAACCTATTTTCAAACTCTTCCTAATTAAAACACTTCCTAATTAAAAAAGAAATACAAATCACCTCATCAGTTATTTGTGAATACTCCAAGACCTAAAATGAATGGATCAGATAAGGGAAACATCCAAAATGACTACTGTTGGTGTGCCTCAAGGGACAGTGATAGGAAAAATTGCTTCTGTGGGAATCATTGCTTGTAAAAGCAGAATTACTTTACTGAATTGCTGAATAGCTCTTTTATTTAAAATACATTATATATATTTTTATCATATATGATATTTCAGTTTTTCCTATTCATAGTAATATGGTATATTGGTATCCAGGTTATTTTTCAAGAGTGGATATGACCTTTCTAAATGTAATGTGTCTGACATCCGTATTCTGGCAATCTGATTTTTTTAAACCTTAAATGTGTTGAAGAAAGATCAACCCAGAATAAAGGGACTAAGCTGAAGAAAATGAAATTGTTAACCCACTTTTAATACCATTTAAGTCCCTTTTGAATGTTGTTAAAACTCACTTTTGAAGAGAAACTTCAGGTAAGCTAATTATTAATAGTAATAATAATAATATATTATTATTATTATTGTTATTATTATTATTATTATTATTATTATTATTATTATTATTATTATTAATGATTATTATTTTTGCAGCATGCAGATATAACTTTATTCTTATTTTGCTGTTTTCCTCCCTTCAAACAGTGTCATTATTCACACCTGCCTTATTTAGTTTGGTTAAAACACCAGACTTTATTGGCCTTTGTGTGTTGGTTTGCTTGTGCAGCTAACCCCTGAGGACAGGCTCAAAGAGCATTTGAAAGTGCCTGTTATGCAAAATACATTTTATAAGTGTTTGAACACAGTCGTGTGGCAGCAGTGTGTGAATATAGTCAGTCTCTAATAGTAAAAAATAATTCATAATTGTTTTTTAATCACACTTCATGAAAAACACTCGACATTCTCCCTTTGTACTTGTCTTTCAGAGGGTGGAAAACCTTGCCCATTAGTGACAATCTTTTCCTTCATTAGCATAAACAGCCCTGAGTGAAAAGCAGTCGTTGTGAATCAGCTTTGTGAGCACAATTTTATTTTAATTTAAAGCAACAGTCACCAAAACAGCACAGTTTCGATTAAAGCCCAAAGGGGCAGTTTCAGAGAGTTATAAAATATTATTTGGTAGTATTTTGTGCTGAATCTTTACTTGCGTTTTAATTTGGCCACAACTTTCTCTGTTTCCGCAAAAGGAATGATTTTTTTGATGAATAATCTCATTTTTGACACATTTTGGGAAAATGCTGTGGGAGTTCTCAACTCAACAATACACCCTGGGCAAGTTTACTACACTTTTGTTATGCTTTTGCACTATTGACTTCCATTATAGTGACTTTTTAATTGCAAAGCCATGACATCATATCTATACTTATTGATTGCTGGTGGCTTTTCCCTGTTGACATTTGCAACTTACCTTAGTATATTTTAGAAAATAAAATAAGCAGCTCAGCTCTTAGAACATCAGTAAATATAGTAAATGTATTTATGCCGCACACTATAATTTGCGTTTTACACCAAAAACTACATATAAAGCCAAAACTTTTTGCACAGGTTAATGGTCTAAATTTAAAGGGTTTAATGGTGCCAACTGATGATCAACAGTAAAAAATGAAAATTTTTCCTCTTCCCAACAAGGAAAGTCCATCAATCAAGAATGCATAAGTATATGCTGTCTTGGCTTTGCAATCAAAAATGTCATTATAATAGAAGTCAGTGGGGCAAAAATAGCTATGAACACAACAAAAGGACAGTTCCGGGTTGGACCCCCTTTTGCCTTCAGAACTGCCTTAATCCTTTGTGGCACAGATTCAACAAGGTATTGGAAATATTCCTTAGAGATTTTGGTCTGTATTGACATGATAGCATCACGCAGTTGCTGCAATTTGTCATTTGCACATCCATGATGTGAATCTTCCCTACAACAACATCCCAAAGTTTGCTCTATCGGATTGAGATCTGGTGACTGTGGAGGCCAATTGAGTACAGTGAACTCATTGTCGTGTTCAAGAAACCAGTCTGAGATGATTCGAGGTTTATGACATGGCACGTTATCCTGCTGGAAGTAGCTATCAGAAGATGGGTACACTGTAGTCATAAAAGGATACTCAGGTACACAGGACTCGAACTAGCGACCTTCTTGCTGTGAGGCGACAGTGCTACCACCCTGCTAACCCCTTTGCACTTGTTAAACTGTAAAATGTGTCCTGCTAAATTTAAAACAGCTGTATCAGACTAAAATAGTATACTGCTGCAGATCTTGTTTAAAGCTCTGTGTGAAGACTTTGACAATCTGTGGTGAACAAATTAAAAGTGGTGATCCCATTACATAAAAAGCCATGGCCACACTAGAGATTGAGGATGTGAAATTTGGTTAGACAGTGCTACAAAAAATGTCAGGATAAAACAAAATTATTAGACATTTCTCCATATTTAATATCTCTGTACAGATACAGTAGGTCATATTTTGATCTTCCATGGTCTCACACATTCAAGTGATGCAAATTTGCAGGTACTTTGGAAAGCAACAACATACAAAACATGACACAGAGTTTCGTTTCTGGTCTGTTGCGTTCGTATGCTTATTATTGGAAGTCAATAGGGTGACAATTGCAGTGTGAATGTGCCTTAAGCTTATGGCTCTGACTGTGAGCCCATCCACACGGAGGCACATTTACCGGTATGTGTAAAAATGTTGTATTGTATTGGATTTCATCCAGATGGATCAGCCATTTTGGGAGCTTTTTGTCTTTGTCATGTGTGCAAGTGAGTCGAGGGACAACAAAAGTAAGGATCCAAATGCTTGTTTATTAAGATTGATCGAACAGGCAAGCAAAGGTCTTTACATGGGTGGCTGATGCATATGGACAATCCAAATCGTAGTTAAAAACAGACAGAATCTAACAATGAACAAGGCTAAGGTCAAAACACAACAGGCAAAAACAAAGAAACGCCAGGACCTACATACAAATGCTCAGCCCTGAACTGGTCTATGTTGATGTGTAAATAGTCTGAATGATCAGCGATCACAAGTTTCAGCTGTGTGTGTCTCATCAGCAGTGATCGGCAACTGGTGTGTGTGAAATGACATAAGGGATTTGTAGTTTGTTAATGTGACGTGTAGTTTACCAGCGATCTGCTAGGAGTGGATTGCTGGTGATTGTGAATCCTTGTCTTGAACCTCTTTTTTAACTAGGTTAATGATGGTTGGCAAAACCAATATATGGTGTATTTACAAAACCTAAAGGCCTGAATGGTCAACCGTTGGGCAGCGATGGCCCATTGGTCAGTGTTGGCCCAGCTAGTTGGTTTGGTGTGTTCCACATGTTGCCCCTCGACAGGTTCACATCAAGTTATCCTGATTCAGCATGTAGTATTGGTGTTGACGCTTGCCTGTAAGAGTGAAAATCAAGAGAGAACACAAAGTAGCCAGCTGTAAATTTCCTACACTTCTGAAATAATTGGAAACGATATGGAATAATAGAATGAGGGCAAACATGATTGGGTTGGTAAAGCTCTGGCTTGTGTGGATGTGCTCTGAGATTTGGATCAACCTGTATCCTCCAGTAATTGATCTTTTTCCCACACCTCCAGTCTGTCTGGGAGTGATGGAGGTACTGGTCTGCTTATCTATAATGATTGTAAAATTTCAACATACCACCATCTATAGGTGTCAGCAAGTTCTTCAAATTGCATGCAGTTAATATCTCTCTCTCTCTCTCTCTCTCTCTCTCTCTCTCTCTCTCTCTCTCTCTCTCTCTCTCTCACTCTCTCAAAATTCATTTGCAGTTGTTTACTTACAGTGTAACCTACACTCATTTTCACCCCCTCGGCTATCCATTGTGGTTTTCATCTTCGCTTCCTCCCCTTAATCAGTTATCATTCTAACAGTGCTGCTAACACTCTCTCCTCCATTCTTGACATCTTGTCTTTTTAAACTATCCCCTTCATCCAGATCAGCTAATGTGGCTTGGCTATTTGATTTTCAACACAATCATTGCTGTAAAACACTGTAGAAAACATAAAACTAAATATTTTTTCTAACACTCCTGTCTCTTTTGAAGACATTTAGCTATTTAAGTATGAATAATCAATCATAACCAGTTGTATTTCATTAATATTAATATAAATGACGTATGTTCCTGCAAACATTGTGTAAATTAATAAATTATTAATTTACAAATAATTAATGTTATTTTTATTGTCCACGTAAACAGGGATACTGTGAGGATCTCCTCACCTCCATTGTCGATACTTTTAGGATCTCCTCAATAACGTGGACACACCTTTCATTGAGGAAGCAGAGATTGGGGATATAGGAGTTGACTTGCTCATCACCAAAGCTGAAGTCATTGAGGTAGTTTTCAAGTTTCACAGTTGCAAGGCAATGGGGGTAAATGAGATCTTTCCTGAGTACCTCAAGTGGATGTGAATGTGGTGCGACTGTCCTGGCTCACCTCTGTAACATTGCATAGAGGTTGGGAGAGGTACCTCTAGACTTGGTGGTGTGGTGGTGGTCCCACTTTTTACGATGTGTGACCAGAGTGTGTATTCCATACATAGGCAGATCACTCTCCTTAGCTTTCCTGGTAATGTGTAAGAAAAGGTACTGGAGAGGAGAAGCCAGTATGTAGTAAAATCTTGGATTCAGGAGGAACAATGCAGTTCTCAACAACTCTATAACCTCTACTGGGTGGTTGAATTATGGGAGTTCGCCTGACCATTTCCCCTTTTTCTTTGTGGATCTAGAGAAGACATCCAACTGTTTTGCTTATGGCATTCTTGTGGGGCTGCTCTGGGAATATTGTGTCTGAGGCACTCTGACAAGTTTCCATCTGTTCTGTCTCTGTATGACCAGATCAGGGCTTGGTTGGTCTTGCTGGCAATAATTAGGACTTGTTCTCAGTGTATGATGGACTCAGGCAGGGCTGCCTTTTTATGTTCATTATTTTTATGGAGCAAATGTCTGGACGCAGCCTGGGGCCCGGACTTGGTCTGGTTTGGGAACCATAGGATGATGTTGACCTGTTGGACCTTCAGCATGAGTTGGAACTGATGAAGGCCTGGACCTTCAAAACAGCATAACTATTTGCAGTCGAGTGTTATGTCAAGGATGAGAATCAGCACCTCCAAGTGCAAGGTCATGTTGCTCAACTGTAAAAGGGTGGCTTACTCTCTCATGGTCTCAATGTTGTTGCCCAGATGTAGGAGTTCAACTTTCCCCAGATGTAGGAGTTCAACTTTCTTGGGATCTTGTTCATGGGTCAAGGAATGATGGTACCTAAAGAGACAGACAGATTGTTGCAGCAGCATATATAGGACTTCAACTTGTCCCAGATGTAGGAGCTCAACTTTCTTGGGATCTTGTTCATGGGTGAGGGAATGATGAAACCTAAAAGAGACAGACAGATTGTTGCACCAGAAATACAGTCAACGTCTGCTGTGAGTGAAGGGGAAGATGAAAAGGCAAAGCTCTTGGTTTACCAGTTAATCTACTGTATGTTTCCACTCTCACCTATGGTCATGAGTTTTGGGTCATGACAGAAAGGAAAAGATTACTGATGCAGTCAGACAAAATGAGCTTCTTTCACAGGGTGGCAGGGCATAGCCTTAGACATGGCATGAGGAGGTCTGTCACACTGGAGGAGCTCATAGTAGACTTCTTCACATTGAGGGGAGCCATTAAATGTGGCTTGGGCATCTGTTTGTAATGCCTACCTGGGATATTGTTCCAGGCTTGCCCCTCTGACAGGAGGCCCCAGGTAAGAACCTGAACACACTGAAAGGACTATGTTCTTCCGGCTTTGCCTGGAGAATTATTATCCCTTGGCTTCAATGACACTGACTTTGCATTGGTATGCCTACATCTGTGTCAAAAAAAGCTCAGACTGATTTTAGATATGTGAGTGGGATTTCAAACCACATTGGATTGTAGCTTGAAACCATATTGAATTGCTATTCAAATAAGATTTGGAATAATAGCTTGAACAATGCTTGAAGTCCATCCGAATGATACAAGGAATCAAACATAAGTTCCTTTTGAGGTAAATAAAGCCTGGTTTTGTGCCAGTGTCATGAACCTCTGCTGCACACAAATAGCATGCTCCAGTCCAAGGGAAGAGAGTTTTCAATGCAATCTCATGGCAATTGGTAACTTTTTGATTTAGTGGCTAATTCATATGAATTCATACAATCTAATTCATACAATTTTGTACGATTTGCTCATCACCTAATGATGGTTGGGTTTAGGTGTGGAGTGGGTGCCATGCCTCCTTTTTAAAATCGTACATTTTCGTCCGACTGAACTCGTATGAATTTGTACGAATTAGCCACTAAACTGACAAAACGTAAAATACTTACTTTTTCTCGTGAGATCAGGCTGGAGTTTTGTACTGAAGATGGACCTAGAGTCTAAGTGAAAAAAGTCCAAATGCTTTTGAATCCAAGACATGGTCGAGAATGTTAAATATTCTAGTGTACTTAGTCTTGACATGGACTTTTGAACTGAATATGAACTCATTGCAATATAGCACAAAGTTATGCCATATCTTCTGCTGTATTTGTTCTTGATTTGTCATTTTCTTTAGAACTCATTTTGCTAATAACCAGAAATAATTATGTGGTGATATAAAACTGAAGAATGGTGAATTAAATAGTTGTTTGTAATACCATCTGCCTTTTTTGTTATCTTTTTTTGGGGCTGATCATCTGAGATATTGAATAAGCCTTGCAAACGTTCTCTGTCTGTAAATTATTACACAATTGCCACCACAGATTCAACCATTTATAGCTCAGATAGCTCAGGCTGATTTGCATTCAGAAAAAAATCTCACTTTAATTGGAATTAATTGGATAATTGGATTTTAAAACCGCTAAGCTTCTCCAAATGTTGCGTAAGGGTGTCAGTTTTTTATTAGCATTCATGCAGTTTCCTAATTTTCATATTATGTTGAGCACTCAGTTCAACCGTTATTCAGTGGGTTGAGACAAAAGCAGACTCTGGTCTATTGGCCACATTATTCATTCCAGTGAAATCACTTCACAAAACAGCAAGCACATTTGTCAGTCTTTTGATATTCAACCAGCGTTTGGTTTATATTATGAACATATAAACTTAATTTAACCATTGTAAACTTAAAAGAAAATGTTACCGACTGTGTTTTTCCTGTGTCTTACAGAATCCCAGCACAGATAGCTGACAGATGTAGAAATTAAGTTATATAACAAAATATGCTTCATGTTCATTTGATTTACTTGTGCGGGTCAGCAAGAATTACTGCTCCCTTCAATCACTGTGTAACAAGTTAATGACTTGTTTTATTTTGAAAAATGGCTTGTCAGTGTGCTATTTAAATTGCAGTTTGGATGATTTTTTGACATTTCTAATCCTAATAACAGTTACAGTTCTCTTTAGATATGATAAGTAAGTACACACTTTTACTATTCAGCAGCAACATATATTTTAAAATATTTATTTTCTGAAATCAATCTTATAGTTGTTTATCAGTATAGATAGCCCTTGAAACTGAGAATTTTCAGGAGCACACTCACACAAATTAGTATTTTTGTCATTATTACAAAGTTTTACAACAAACAAGCATATATTTTGATATATATATATATATATATATATATATATATATATATACTATTATATATATATATATATATATATATATATATATATATATATATATATATATATATATATATATATATATATATATAACGCCCTTCCCCTTCACACTCTGTTTCAAGGTTTAAGGGGAATAGGTAGGGGTAAAAAATATGGATTGGGGACAGTTACATCCTGCTTTTAAACTGTATATATATATATATATATATATATATATATATATTATTATTATTATTATTTTATTTTTTTTTCATATTAATGACTGATATTTACTTTTCCAGTAATTGTCCAATTTGTTTGTTTTGTTCAATCGTCATTGTTGTAATGAAACTAAAACTAAGCCTAAAACTGTGGTCAAAATGTTGGTCAAAACATTTTTTTTTTTAACTAAAGAAAATATGAAATTAAAATTAAACCAAAACAACAATAAATAGAAAAGTTTAAAACGAAATAAAACTAGCAAACATTCACCGAAATTATCAAACTAAATAATAGTTTTCAGAATTTATAAGCACTTATTCTGAGGTGGTAAATAAGATCTGTGGCTGTTTAAAGAAATCACGTAGATGGAGCATTTTACACCCAGACATCAGCCATAATTTGCATATATATATATATATATTATATATATATATATCTATATATATATATAATATATATATATATATATATATATTTGCGAGAAGCAGAGGTCACTTCAGTTTGACAATGTTGTTGCGGTTGGACAACATAATGTACTTTTAAGGCTTTTAGTCGAGAATGTAGTTGTTTACATTGGCAACTATGCAGTTTATTTATAGGATTAATGCCTGTTTTAAATATTTATAATTTTGGAGCATAATATTCAGTGCATCGGCCACCATTAGCCTTTTCTGAGCAGACCAAAGAAAAGTGACACTCCACCACAAGATGCAACAAAGACTGCATAAGTCCTTAGTGGGGGAAAAACAAATATTTATCATCGTAAATTTTAAACTACAGTTGAACAGATAATTATAAATCAGGTAAGTGACATTATGAGTCGATCTCTCTCTTATGTATTTTGTAGTGCTGTATTTATACCACAGAACCTGGTAGTGTTTGCTTTGCTCTGGCTTTTTCGGGTTAATTATTGTAAAATCGCCGATTGCAACAGAGAAATACTGAGAAGTCTCTTTAGTTTGATGGCATTTCATGCCATTCAATCTTAGTTTTGTCATCACTTTAGACATTATGCTAGAGAATCATTCAAATATAGCTCTAAAATGACGTTGGTTTTAATTAGCAACGGCTTATACTGCTCTAACGATTGTGCAGATGTGAATGAATGACGGAAGAAAGTAGTCCTCCATAAAAAATGGTTTTTGAGACTCTCCGTGTTTGATTATTTTTTTTATACACACGATTAGGCCATCGAATTGTTGTATAAATGCAATATCAACACGAGTAGCAGTATGTATAGGCTGTATATCGGCACTCAGCTGTGGCCCCAAGCCAACGCACACCTCCCACCCGTAACGATATACAGCCATATCATACTGCTACTTGTATGATATTGCTCATATATATGTTTATATATATATATATATATATATATATATATATATATATATATATATATATATATATATATATAATTTTTTTATTCATTACATTTGTATGGTTTTGGATTCAGTGTTCAAAAGTAAAACTGAAAATTAATATATAAAACATTTTTAACAAAAAAAATAAAACTAACTAAGCCATTAATGGATCAAGCTATATCTAAACGGAAACATAAAACAATTTTTGAAATAGTATTTAAAAATGCAAAACAACAATAACCTTGGTTTTAAACCTTGGGTTTAATGAAACAGACATTACAAATATTATTTTGCATGTGCATGTAGGCATTTTATAAATAATAGACAACCAGGAAATCCACAGACACTCTCAAACAACACAAACAACCAAACACAATTACATCAATCGCAGCCTGCTCTGTTTCCATCACTAAGATGGTTCTGGTTTGTGTTGAATACTTGATCTGATGTGGAGTGACAGATACGGACTCATTTTATCTAGCTTGAGGCAAATCTCAGCAAGATGACAGTGCTATTGCAGGCCTCTGGGAGCCTGCTCATTTTTTAATTCATCCCTCCTTCATGAAGTGGGGAATTGGGGAGGCATTGTTCAATAATGAAATAAACTCATCATCGGGGGACTCTTGAATTGTCTAGTTTTGGAGGCCTGCAAGAACCCCTCGCTGCTACATCCATTGCTTTTGATTCAGTTGCTTCTCATTTTATTATAAGTTTATGAAAAGCAAACAATGTGTCATAGAAAAGCTGGGTTTTATTATTTTTAGGAGTCATCACGGGGAATATTCAGAATGGTATATTACTTACTAGCTATGAAGTAGTAAAAGGCAGTGTGTATACTGTGCACGCCGTGAGCTTTTTCTTTCTGCTTGGAATGCCTGCATTTATCACAGCTAGAGTCGAGATGTAATTACTGAGGTATTCTGTTGGGTTGTTTCTACGTGGTTGCTGGATGTTTGGATTAGTGAATATATTCCATATTTTGATGTCTAGATGTGGCTTAGATCTCTGTTAAAAATCTCAATAGACTTCAAATTTTGGAGTTCAAGTGACCTTAGTTAAATATTCCAAAGTACGATAATTAAGGTTGGTCAGAATAATGTGGTGTTTACCAAAAGTTTGCATTGGTACACAGTTCTGCAGAGCACTGATCCTCCAGACGTAAGATTAAGTGTTAAAACACATGGTGAATGCTTTTGCGTTTGCAAACATTAGCATTCCTTCTTTAAAACCTATACATTTTGCTGATGAGCTTTGTATTTGCTCTGTTGTATTGAAATAGTTTGTCCTTACATCGCATTTCCACTAGCATCTTTCGTGGTTTAAAATCTTTTACAAGCGAGAGCGCAAATGTTTTGGGAGTCAACACAAACATGTTGAAATGCAGTTTTAATTAAATGTGGGATATTAAGTGGGTTGACAAACTAGATATTCATTTGAGATTGAACACATAGTCGTGGTTGAAACTGAAAGGCTTAAGGCTCAATTTTTAATCAATTTTATTTTTATTTAGATCTGATCTTTCTCCATAACTGTTCATGATCAGTATGTTAACATGGACACCAATACATCACTTTTAATATGATTAAGACAATACTTTGAAAACTATTTTTAGCCAACTAAGGTTGCAAGTTTTGTTTTTACCAACATAGTTCATTGATTTAGTGTTTCCTAAATCCATCATTCCATTGAATCATTCGCAAACTGCGTTGCAAACAGCTAGAGTCGAGATGTAATTACTAAGGTATTCTGTTGGGAAGTTTCTAGGGGATTGCTGGATGTTTGGATTAGTGAATGTATGTCATATTTTGATGTCTAGATGTGGCTTAAGTCAGATTGCTTTAAAAAATCTCTGTCAATACACTTTTATAGTATAGTAATACACCCTAATTAAATATTCTAAAGTACGATAATTAAGGTGGTCAGAATAATGTGGTGTTTACCAAAATTTTGCATTGGTACACAGTTCTGCAGAGCGCTGATCCTCCAGGACAGACGTGAGATTAAGTGTTGAAACACATGGTGACATTATAGTTCAATGCTTTTGCATTTGCAAACATTAGCATTCCTTCTTTAAAACCTATACATTTTGCTGATGAACTTTGTATTTGCTCTGTTGTATTGTCCTTACATCTTATTTCCACTAGCATCTTTCGTGGTTTTAAATCTTTTACAAGAGAGAATGCAAATGTTTTGGGAGTCAACACAAACATGTTGAAATGCAGTTTTAATTAAATGTGGGATATTAAGTGGGTTGACAAACGAGATATTCATTTGAGAGTGAACACAAGTCGTTGTTGAAACTGGAAGGCTTAATGCTTAACTTTTTAAATATATATTTATTTTTGTCAGATCTGATTTTCCTGCATAGTTGTTCACAGTCAGTACGTTTACATGGACACCAAATTTAATTCGATTAAGACAATACTCTGATTAAGAGTCTACCATGCAAACAGCGATTTGACCTTAATCTTACTAGAGTCATAATCGTATTAAACACAAATCAAATTATAACATGTGAAGTATTTTTAGTCACATTATTGAAGTGCAGTACAGACATGTAAACACCGCAATCAAACTATTACTCTCATTTAGGACTTTTCGACGTGGTAAATGCAGAAGTTCTCTCCCAGTCCATACATGGGTGCCAAAAAAACATTGCCACGGCATGAATGAAATAATCCTGAATGAAAGTGATCTTCTGAACTGCAGTTGAAGTCGAAAAATAAAAAAAATGTAACACCCAAAATACAAAATATTTGTATTATATTATATTTGATCTCAGCATGTCAGAAGCACAGAATAGTGCATTCACTGCACTTCAGCATAATGGTAAGATAGATCATTGAAAAAGTTAAATGAACAATGCTTTATGGTGTTCTGGAGAATCAAACCGAATTCAGGTATGGAAATTGAATAATGAAATGTAAAAATATCACTGTAAAGTCTTCAATGTTTTATTTCCGTAAAATACACTACCTGACATTACACACTACCTGACACTACCAGTCTTAACATAAATCCCAGTTGTAAGAACAACAAATCATAGCTTGACTTCTAGTTGATCTTTTGGAAAAGTGGCAGAAGGTCGATTTTTATTCAATTAATCATGTTGAACTGCAACCTAATCATCACAAATACTGCAGAAGACCTATTGCAACCCGCATGGACCCAAGATTCTCACAGAAATCAGTCAAGTTTGGTTAAGGAAAAATTGTGGTTTGGGGTTACATTCAGTATAAGGGGTGTGCGAGAGATCTGCAGAGTGCGTGGCAAATTCTTCAGCAGGATAGCGCTCCTTCTCAAACTTCAGCCTCCACATCAAAGTTCCTGAAAGCAAAGAAGGTCAAGGTGCTCCAGGATTGGCCAGCCCAGTCACCATAAATGAACATTATTGAGCATGTCTGGGGTAAGATGGAGGAGGCATTGAAGATGAATGCAAAGAATCTTTATGAACTGTGGGAGTCCGGCAAGAACGCTTTCTTTGCCATTCCAGATGACTTTATTAATAAGTTATTTGAGTCATTGCAGTGTTTAGACCCCCCTGCTTTAAACTCTCTTAAAATGCCTTTAAAACACATGCAAATGAAAAACTTCCACTCTGTTATGTCTACTTTATGATGACTCCACAAATCTCTCATCAACTATAATCCCAATTCAACATTTTATATCCTGTGATACAACTATAGCTGACACACATTGCAATATCAATGCTGAATGATATATTGTGTATCTCTAATCGAGAGTAAATGCTGAGATAATTTGCACTTTTGGCTGAACTATCCCTTTGAAAGATTTTTTTTTTACTTCCACCTCAAATCACCTTCATTATAAGTTCTTTTGACAGTGAATGCAAAAGCGTAGATGTATGTCCCATTTCTCTACCCCCTCCCTCCCCTTCAGTACAATGGCTCTTTAAAGGGCTCTGTAGCAAGCCCGCATAATAGAATATTGTATCACAATTTATAATCTCTATCTTCACTCATTTTCAGCATTTCAAAAAGATATCTTTATTCACACAGAGATTACTAAAATAATAATTGGACGCCATAATCTTGCAAGGTAATAATACATGTAATGGCATACACCATGATAGATTTATTGTTGCGCATACTGCGTGACATATTTCTTGAATTTCAGAAGGCATTATACAGAATACTGTGTAGTGTGTAATAGGCCTTACGCTTTACCGCTTGCCAATGTAAGCTGCAATGATTTATCATCTGCGTCCTCATGTCAGGTTTGAGCGGATAGGTGTGTTTGCGAGACTCTGGCTTGCGTGTGTGTCTGGCAGTGTAAAATGCTTACTTTGCATCTATGTCAGATGGACCTGCTGGGAGTTGGCTGTGCAAGTATGCACAAGTCGTTCTGATGGATCCCATAACCTCAGCTCATGCCCCTTAGCATCATAATTGATTCACGACTAACCAATCAAATGCTCATCTAAGACAAATCTGGATATGAGGAAAGTGATTGTTCTGCAGAGGTTACTAGATTAAAATCTTATTACTGGAGTTAGTGCTGAGTTAATTGAGTTTCCATTTATGTTTCATTATGGTATCAAAGTTGTCAATTTTTTTGGTCAGATAGAAATATCCTCCAGTGAAATACACATTTGTGTACATGCAGTATAAATAAGGATGGCTCAGATTATTTAGTCAAGGAAATTTGATTAGAAATGCCAGATATTGTTTTATAATTGAGTTTAGATTCAGAGCTCTGAACGTTTAATTGCATATTTGAGCAATATTGAATGATTCTGAGTTTTCTGTCATGCTTAAATAATTATATTTTTTGGAAACAGCACATACAACAGCAATGCATATAAAAATTAAAGCGAAAAAAATAATTTTAAATAATTAAAAACCCCCAAAAATAATTTTATTCACTATTTACCCTCCCTCAAGTGGTTCCAAAGTAGTTCCTGAATACAAAATAAAACATTTTGAAGAAAGCTGAAACTTGTAACTACTGACTTCCATAGTAGGAGAAACAAATGCTATGTTAGTCAATAATTACAGATAAAATAAAATTAAATTAAATTAAATTAAATTAAATTAAATTAAATTAAATTAAATTTAATTTAATTAAATTTAATTAAATTAAATTAAATTATAATAACAATAACAATAATGATAATAATCATGTTCTGTTCACCAGAATAGAGAAAGTTAAACAGGCTTGGAACAAGTAAAGTGTGAGTAAATAATGATAGAATTGTCAGTTTTGATACACAGTAGCATAAAAACCTCCTTAATACTATTTTTTTTTTATAAAAATGAATTAGCAATGTATTAATATAATTTTAACCACATTCATGTTAAGAAGCCATGAAGCATTTTCATTAACGTCCTTTGTCTACGCCTGTCGTAATAATTAATATAGCAAATAATCATTGAATATGACATGGCCTCAATAATTTTGTTGCAACATACAGTATATTTACAAATTCAAAAATAGCCTTAAAGTCATTTCACAGGGACATTTACATTCTACCTCACCATTGTCAAAGTTAATAATTAGACATTTACTTAGTAGTACATTTAATATGATATATAATAAATATAAATAACCTTAAATGATAAATAACCTTAATGCAGGTTCACACCAGATGCGTATGAAGAGTCAAGCGCGAGTGATTTACATTTTAGGTCAATGCAATGACATTGTGCGCCGCGTTTAGCACGAATAATGCAGCACAAAGGATGAGATTTGTGGAAATAAAGCAGCGTGAGTTGAGCGTTTTGCGTGTTTGATGTGAATCACTCGAGTTGGAAAATATGAACTTTAGCGGACACTCGCGCCACATTAATCAATCAGGAGCTTGCTCTAGTATGGCTGTGATTATGATGTAGGGCCTGTTGTTGGTGTCCCGAGGAGAAATCTTCTTGCCGACACCAGACAACAGCTCATCAAACTGGGCTCTGCTCAGTCTGAACCACAGCAGAAAGCCTTCATCATCCAGGTACAGTTTCTGGAGGAGCTGATAAACTCACAGAGCTGGGTGCACCTCTAAAAGGATCTAGTACACTCAGACACAGCGCCAAACGAATCGACGCTGTTTTTCAGCCTTCCTAAAGCACATAAACACAGCTATTCTCTTAATAAGTTGCATGTTAGCCATTTAGCAACTAAGCTAAAGTTATCAGGCAGACAGAAGCCCTGCCCATAACGCGAATCCATGTCTGTTGTGAAGTGAATTTGACGCGCGAATGACCCGAGTTAACTCAAAATGTTCACGTGTCTATTTACGTGCGAATAGCGTGATTAATTCGCGCCTTCCACATCTGGTGTGAACACAGCATTGTGATTAGTCGGTTTAGTAGTGGTGATGAGTGTGGGCAGTGCTGAAAGGAGTGAGTGTTTATAAGTGTCACGTGAAGGAGCTCCAGATGAAAACTTTTGTTTTGAGTTCACCTTATGATTAAAGTTATTGCACGTCTGCCGGTTCCCACCTCTGAATGAATGAGTTTTAGCTACTTGTAGCGTTCCAAAAAAACAAAAAAACCTACAGACTGCAACTGTTTTCGGAAGTGTTATTGCAGAGCAACACAAACAGCATGCAGAAGTATAAATGCAGGACTACGCGCAAGGCATGCACCGTAGGTCATGCCGATCCCTCGACACAGACTTATAAATCAGCCTTTAGTCCCTTGAAAGTGATTATGGTTATTTGCATTATTATTCTGTTGTATAATCATTACATAATATGTGACATAAAATGATCTCATAATGACAATAATATGGCTAATCGCAACAATTTCAATATATCACACAACAAAAATTCTTTATCATGACAGGCCTATATTTGTCTGCTAAACCAATGTCATGCGGTGCGACCAATTGTGTTTTTAAATTAGTTTATGTGAAACGACTCCTGAAAATGATTGAACAATTTACTGACACACTTCTTTCAACAATAAAAGCATAAACTAATTGTTTATTGATTCTAATCTGAGAAATCTTTTCAGATATTTCTGCTGCCTTTTTCTCAGAGGAAGCGTAATACTTCGGCAGTCTTTTCTGTTTGCTCTCAATTCTGTCTTGAAGACGTGTGGCTTGTGATTTGTCTCTGCTGAGGGCTCTTTCCTGAAGCTCGTGTGTCGAGCAGCACCTCTCCATGTCTTCTGAGTGAGTGCTGCGTGTTGTTTTGAAGTGATTCTGACAGCGACAAGGCACGTCTCATTGTGTCAGACTCCATTTTTCCCAAACACGTTCTCTTTGACCAGGTTTTGTTCTGCCATAGCACTGAACCTCCGGATCACTACATTCGTCAGCCAGATGCCTTTGAGGAAACATTGTTTGATTTGCCTTTTGTCACTTTGGCTCTTTGCGAATAAACCAGTGTTGCATTGAATTGCACCAGTGCCATTGAGTGAAGCAGGTATGGTACTCCGCATGTGCTGTGAAGAGATCCCAACTTCACAGTGACTGAATGGATTGATTCCATTGGTGGAACGGATGAAACTCGCACCATCAAACACTGTTGGGAGGGGGTCGAGACAAGTTCCAGACTGCCTGGTGTGTTTTTTGGGGGAGGCTTTGGAGGATCCCACAGCTTTCTAAACACCTTAAAAATCAGTTTCAAGGAAAGTCAGTTCACTTGGCAGCTGAATTCGCAATGCCTCAGGCTGCTATTTTGGGCATTCAAAACCAGCTGCTAGTGCTACCTACAAAATCCTTAACACTTTAATCTCAAAAACATGCAAGCATGTGACCTGCGGATTTGTATTCTATATTTTTTTTAAACTTGTGCATTAATCCAGAAGTTTTAACAATACTTCATTCATTCGTTCATTCATTCATTCATTAATTTTCTTTTCGGCTTATTCCCTTTAATAATCTGGGGTCGGCACAGCTCAATGAACCACCAACTTATCCAGCATATATTTTACGCAGCGGATGTCGTAACAGCTTCAACCCATCACTGGGAAACATCTGTACACTCCTATTCACACACATACACTACGGACAATTTAGCTCACCCAATTCACCTATACCACATGTCTTTGGACTGTGGTGGAAACCGGAGCATCTGGAGGAAACTCACGTGAACATGGGGAGAACATGCAAACTCCACACAGAAATGCCAACTGGCCCACCCGGAGATCGAACCAGTGACCTTCTTGCTGCGAGACAATTGTGCCACCCTCTACGCCACCATGCTGTTCTAGTTTAAACAATCATAGAGTAAAAAGACTTTCGATATTGCTTTATGTTAGTCAGTCAGCAAAAATGGCTAGCAGAGAACTCAAAAAGCCTCCCACATCATCCAGATCACATTTATGGGAGCATTTTGGCTTTCCTGACAAATATAATGATGGCGGAAGAAGGGTGGTGGGCAAAACCAGACATCCCTCCTCTCCCAGAAGCTCCAGGAGTCTCCCTCATATTCATAGTGGCTCCCTGCCTGCAAATTAGATGCAATCTCAGAAATCATGGAGTCAAAAGAGATAATCAGCACCAATAGAGTAGTTAAAAAGGCATTTTTTTTTCATAAAACACCATTTTTTATGAAAAAAAAAATAGATATATGTATACAGTCTGTTTGAGAAAATATAAGATATAAATATATATCAGTTCTTTCACAGTTTTATGTTTTTTATATTATTATTACCATTTTTATTAACATTTCTACTGAACTGTACCTTAAATGCATTATATGGTGTGACTTAAAGCAGTGGTTCCCAAAGGGAAGTCGAAAGACAATAGCTACGTTTCAATCCACCTATTTTTATGCACAATTTGGGTATGCGCATAAAAGATGGGTTGAAACGCCAAGATGCACATACATTTTGAAAATGTGCATAAAAACATATGAGCATAACTGAGTAGGATAAACTTTTATTCGATAAGAAAAGTTGCACATAAACTACGATGGACGCACTTTTACAGAACAAATTCCAGTATGCACATTAAATTGAGTCATGTGATTTAGTTATAAGAGATCATGTGATAGTAGAAATGTGTGTGAATGGACAAACCAGCAGGTTGAGCACATTGTAAAACATCTGAAATGTTGTTTTGGTCATTCTAAAATGCCACTAATAGTGTTATTATTTTATTAATTACTTTTAGTACTGTTAAGAGTGTCTGTGCTTTGCAGCTCACACCTTCAAACGCCACCATGTGTACATTGCGTGTCAGCATACTATCTTTTGAGGCGCAAGTCATTTATTAAATAAAGTTTCACACAGCTTCTCCTACTGCAGCAAATTCTGTATTTACTTTTGATATTTGGCATCAGTTAATCATGTAATCTCATATGTGCTATTAAACTATTAGAATTACCATATTTTATGCAATATACATAAAAATAGTATTTAATAGTTACATAAAAAACAACATGCAAATACACTAATCGCTGAAAACACACATCACGTGAACACACACACACTCTCTGTCGTCCGCTGCAAGTGTAGGCTATCTGCGTGTCTGACTCTGAGCTCTAGCAGTCAGTGTGCTTTGAGCACAAAACCCCAGAGAGCAGTGCACGTCGTACAGTTTATCAATGATGTACCGCTGGATCGCGTCTCACTATGGTCGTTAAATGTGATAATTAATTAATCTTATCTCTTTCTAACGACTCTTTGGTCTTTTGAATCTATCAGGTAATGTGTCACAGCATTAGTAATCATTCACTTTCACGCTTGTACTACCTCCGATAGTCTTGGTTGGTTGCTGTTGGTTGTGCACCTTTTTTACCAACCAGTTTGTCAACGCCATTATAACGACAGATCACTCTGCCTATTCATGCCAGAGTCCCGCGGAAACAGTGATTGACAGGTGGTAATTTATGTGTAACTTATCTTTATTTATTTATGATTTATTTATGGGTAAAACAAAGACCATGCGGCACAGTTAATTGAAATGGTAGGCTACAAATAATTAATTAGTAATTAGTTAGTAGTTATCGCCACCTACAACGACAATGCCATCATCTATAGCGATGTTTTACATAAGACATCATACAATGCCAAATTGGTCGACATCACCTAACCCTATTGGATACTACAGACTTTTTCCCTAACATGTTCCTGGAGGCACACAAACACAACCTATTTTCAAACTCTTCCTAATTAAACACTTCCTAATTAAAAAAAGAAAATACAAATCAACTCATCAGTTCATTTGTGAAGACTCCAAGACCTAAAATGAATGGATCAGATAAGGGAAACATCCAAAATGACTACTGTTGGTGTGCCTCAAGGGACAGTGATAGGAAAAATTGCTTCTGTGGGAATCATGCTTGTAAAAGCAGAAATTACTTTACTGAATTGCTGAATAGCTCTTTTATTTAAAATACATTATATATATTTTTATCATATATGATATTTCAGTTTTTCCTATTCATAGTAATATGGTATATTGGTATCCAGGTTATTTTTCAAGAGTGGATATGACCTTTTCTAAATGTAATGTGTCTGACATCCGTATTCTGGCAATCTGATTTTTTTAAACCTTACAAATGTGTTGAAGAAAAGATCAACCCAGAATAAAGGGACTAAGCTGAAGAAAATGAAATTGTTAACCCACTTTTAATACCATTTAAGTCCCTTTTGAAATGTTGTTAAAACTCACTTTTGAAGAGAAACTTCAGGTAAGCTAATTATTAATAGTAATAATAATAATATATGATTATTATTATTGTTATTATTATTATTATTATTATTATTATTATTATTATTATTATTATTATTATTATTATTATTATTAATGATTATTATTTTTGCAGCATGCAGATATAACTTTATTCTTATTTTGCTGTTTTCCTCCCTTCAAACAGTGTCATTATTCACACCTGCCTTATTTAGTTTGGTTAAAACACCAGACTTTATTTGCCTTTGTGGTGTGGTTTGCTTGTGCAGCTAACCCTGAGACAGGCTCAAAGAGCATTTGAAAGTGCCTGTTATGCAAAAATACATTTTATAATGTGTTTGAACACAGTCGTGTGGCAGCAGTGTGTGAATATAGTCAGTCTCTAATAGTAAAAAATAATTCATAATTGTTTTTTAATCACACTTCATGAAAAACACTCGACATTCTCCCTTTGTACTTGTCTTCAGAGGGTGGAAAACCTTGCCCATTAGTGACAATCTTTCCTTCATTAGCATAAACAGCCCTGAGTGAAAAGCAGTCGTTGTGAATCAGCTTTGTGAGCACAATTTTATTTTAATTTAAAGCAACAGTCACCAAAACAGCACAGTTTCGATTAAAGCCCAAAGGGGCAGTTTCAGAGAGTTATAAAATATTATTTGGGTAGTATTTTGTGCTGAATCTTTACTTTGCGTTTTAATTTGGCCACAACTTTCTCTGTTTCCGCAAAAGGAATGATTTTTTTGATGAATAAATCTCATTTTGACACATTTTGGGAAAATGCTTTGGGAGTTCTCAACTCAACAATACACCCTGGGCAAGTTTACTACACTTTTGTTATGCTTTTGCACTATTGACTTCCATTATAGTGACTTTTTTAATTGCAAAGCCATGACATCATATACTATACTTATTGATTGCTGGTGGCTTTTCCCTGTTAGACATTTGCAACTTACCTTAGTATATTTTAGAAAATAAAAATAAGCAGCTCAGCTCTTAGAACATAGTAAATATAGTAAATGTATTTATGCACGCACACTATAATTTGCTGTTTTACACCAAGAAACTACATATAAAAGCCTAAAACTTTTTGCACAGGGTTAATGGTCTAAATTTAAAGGGTTAATGGTGCCAACTGATGATCAACAGTAAAAATGAAAATTTATTTTCCTCTTCCCAACAAGGAAAGTCACAATCAATCAAGAATGCATAAGTATATGCTGTCTTGGCTTTGCAATCAAAAATGTCATTATAATAGAAGTCAGTGGGGCAAAAATTGCCATGAACACAACAAAAGGATAGTTCCGGGTTGGACCCCCTTTTGCCTTCAGAACTGCCTTAATCCTTTGTGGCACAGATTCAACAAGGTATTGGAAATATTCCTTAGAGGTTTTGATCTGTATTGACATGATAGCATCATGCAGTTGCTGCAGATTTGTCAGTTGCACATCCATGATGTGAATCCTCCCTACCACAACATCCCAAAGGTGCTCTATCGGATTGAGTCTGGTGACTGTGGAGACCATTTGAGTACAGTGAACTCATTGTTGTGTTCAAGAAACCAGTCTGAGATAATTCGAGGTTTATGACATGGCACGTTATCCTGCTGGAAGTAGCTATCAGAAGATGGGTACACTGTGGTCATAAAAGGATGGACATGGTCAGCAACAATACTCAGGTAGGCTGTGGCATTGACACGATGCTCAATTGGTACTAATGGGCCCAAAGTGTGCCAAGAAAATATCCCCCACACCATTACATCAGCATGAACCGCTGATACAAGGCAGGATGGATCCATGCTTTCATGTTGTTGATGCCAAATTCTGACACTACCATTCGAATGTTGCAGCAGAAATCGAGACTCATTAGACGAGGCAACGTTTTTCCAATGTATTGTACAATTTTGTTGAACCTGTGTGAATTGTAGCCTCAGCTTCCTGTTCTTAGCTGACAGGAGTGGCACCCGGTGTGGTCTTCTGCTGCTGTAGCCCATCTGCCTCAAAGTTGGATCTGTTGAGCATTTAGAGATGCTCTGCTGTATGTCTCGGTTGTAACAAGTGTTTATTTGAGTTACTGTTGCCTTTCTGGCATCTGGCACCAACAACCATGCCACGTTCTAAGTCACTTAAATCACCTTTCTTCCCCATTCTGATGCTCATGTTTGAACTGCAGCAGATCGTCTTGACCATGTCTACATGCCTAAATGGATTAAGTTGCTGCCATGTGATTGGCTGACTCGAAATTTGGGTAAATAAGAAGTTGGACAGGTGTACCTAATAAAGTGGCCGGTAAGTGTATATAGTCTATATTCACTGAGAAATAATTTTAAAAAATCATTATCAATGGAGGTGTATTCATTCACTGTATATACCTCCTTCAGAATAACACTAACCAATAAATCATGTTCTGTAAGACTAGGATCTTGTTGCGTAAAGTAAATCATTACAGTTTTGAGTTCTTGTTTATGTTGCACTCCTGCCATGAGGAAACATGCTCAGTGAGTGGATGTGGGGTGGGTGGGAAACAAGGGGGATGAAGTCAAAAAGAGCGAGACGGGACTAGGAGAGAGAGCGAGAAAGCATGAGAAGGAGAGCGAGACAGCCACATGAAGCTGGGATATATAGTGCGCCTTCTTGACGATTGATTTGTTGGAGAGTGTCTTGTAGTGAGCTGGTGTGGGGTCCCGAGTCAGAGTCGCATGCAGAGACCCCCCTCCTATTGTACCTCAGTGGACTTCTTGAAGACTTGAGTGAAAGACAGAGAGACAGCAGCGGGAGACGGGCAGAGACACGGGCATCTCAATCATGTCTGTCTTAATTGCCACCCAGCAGATCGATACGGCTGGCTCTTCTAACATGGTAAGAAACTTTCAGATGGCTGTGCTGTGTTACCTCTCCCGAGAGAATGATTCTTTACCAAGAGCTTTAGACCTTATTAGAATTTTGTTAAGAGACCAGTCACAATTAATAAATAATTTAAGAGTGAAATCTAAGGGGGATCTTGCTGCAAATTGCTGCTCTTGTGCGCCAGGTTATACGAGATCTGCCCCCAAAGGAATATGGCTGTCAGGCTTGTGAATTACTAAAGGTTGTAAAAATAAAGGCTCATCTGTTGCTCTTTAGTGGAAGGACTTTGGTCAGATATGATGGATTGGATGTAAGGGGGTGGATTCTGTGTCATTCGCAGTGGCTTGGGATGCTTGTGCCTTATTTTATACAGATCGTGTTGAAGGAGAGGTTTGTAGGTGGACTATTTTATTTTATTTTATTTTACATTTTTTGATGAAATTTTTTTTTTATTTTAATTCTTAAGAAATTCTTAAAGGCTTAATTTCTCCTATTTAATTATATATTTTTTTAAATATCTTAAAATTATTCTTTTTTTTACACTTCAGTAGATATGTTTAATGTCCATTTAATATTTTCTTTGACTAAAATAATTAAAATGTGTTTATTTCTTTAATGTTGTTAATTTTGTTAAATAAATAAATACATTTATTTATTTATTTATTTTTATTAAAATCTCTGCCTGGTCAGTTCATAGGAATATTTTGTGTCTTTCTGTTTATAGGTACATTTTGTGTTATTTACAATATTTGTGATGCTTATGCCTCATAATGATCATGTTCAAGCTGAGGTTTGTCAATTATTTTATTTTTAATTTAATTTAATTTAATTAATTTTTATTTGTTTAATAAAAAAATTCTTATTATATATTTTAATTTTTTAATAAAAAAATTCTTAATATATATATATATATATATATATATATATATATATATATATATATATATATATATATATATATATATATATATATATATATATATATATATATATATATATATATATATATAATTTTAACTTTAGCAGATATGTTTAATGTCTATTTAATATTTTTCTTTACCAAAATAATTAAAACGTGTTCATTTGTTTAATTGTTAATTTTATGTAATGGGTACTTTTTTTGTTATTTACAATATTTGTGATGCTTATGCCTCATAATGATCAAATGTAAATAATTTAATTTAATTTAATTTCATTAAATTTTATTTTATTTTATTTTATTTTATTTTATTTTATTTTATTTTATTTTATTTTATTTTATTTTATTTTATTTTATTTTATTTTATTTTATTTTATTTTATTTTATTATGATTTTATTTTATTCAAATCTCTGCCTGGTCAAAATAGCTGCATCACCATATGTTGTGTCATCCATTGATGTTGATGTTAATGATGAGTGACAAGCTCCTAATAAGCAGAATTATGAGAGAATTATACTGACGTGTCAGTTTGATTGAGCGTCTGTGGCACTGGCATTTGAGTCTTGCATATTACAGTATTTGTAGCAACTATAAATATGCAGAGGAATTAATATAATTATTCTGCAGTAACATATATGCATTTATCACTCTCCATTCCACCATCTCAACCTTGAAATTATCAGCTCATCTATTAGGTACTCTTGAACTTTGAATTAAGGGAATACGGTTGAAGTGTTTTATGTCTGGCTATGAACATATTGATGTGGCAGCGTTGATAGAAAGTATTGCATTTCCCATCAAACCTGTGCTGTTCATGAAACATCAGTCCTTTTGCTTGAGACATTTCATTTCCCAGCTAATGCTGCCCATTCCAGCCCATCTCTCACCTGTACTCTTTCAATGGACTATATGAAGGATGATCAGGGAGCCCAGAAAGTATGAAACATCAATCCCTGCCTCCAAACATTAGTTATGCGTCGTTATTTTTCCTCTTTTTTCTTTCCTCTCAGCTTTTCTGAATTCCAAAAAATTCTAAGAGCATAAATAAATAAATAAATGTTTAATTATTTATGTTTCGTCTGTGGAAAAATGACAGACGGTGTCAAATACAGATGTGAAGAAAGACTAAAAGATCTCCTGAGAGGGCATTTGTCTTTGGGGAAGATCCCTCTGCCCTTTATGTCATTATTCCGCTCAAAGAAATCAATATTGACTTTCGGCATGTTGCTTACCTGTCACTAACTCAACCTTTACCTCTCAGCAGACTGAATATGAAATGAAAATACATGTAGATAGATAGATAGCCGACCGACCGACCGACCCTATATATTGTATATGTATATATTACGTATATATTTTCACACGATACATAGATAGATAGATAGATAGATAGATAGATAGATAGATAGATAGATAGATAGATAGATAGATAGATAGATAGATAGATAGATAGATAGATAGATAGATAGATAGATAGATAGATAGATAGATAGATAGATAGATAGATAGATAGATAGATAGATAGATAGATAGATAGATAGATAGATAGATAGATAGGCAGACCCACCGACCGACCAATCTACCGTATATATTGTATATGTATATATTACGTATATATTTTCACACGATAGATAGATAGATAGATAGATAGATAGATAGATAGATAGATAGATAGATAGATAGATAGATAGATAGATAGATAGATAGATAGATAGATAGATAGATAGATAGATAGAAATCAATTCAAAAGCATAAATAAACAGTAAAAACAATGAATAAAATGCTAAATATGCAAAATTGTTAACTTGCGAATATTTGCACACACAGATATTTTTTTTTATTTACATTAATTAATTGCATTATGGGACCTTGATCTCTGCTTTGTGCATTTTTGATGTTAGAAACTGAACTGCGCAGTTTAACAAAGTAACTTGTATTGACATTTAAGTAGTTTGAAACAATAGATTTCATAAGAAAAAAAAATAGTCTGTAAAATAACATAAACGATGCTGACAGCTTATTACCAGGTTTTTACAACACCAATACAGACAATATATCCCTTTAGACCATTGCAAAATGTCAATAAAAGTCAGTTTTGTTGATAAAGAAATGGTTTTGTTGAATAAAATAAGTCGGTGGTAGAAAGATCAAGCTCCCATAATGAAATTCAAAAGCATAAATAAATGTAAATAATAATAATGAATTACAAAATACAGAAAAACATTAGTTTACAGATATTTTTACAGGATAGATAGATAGATAGATAGATAGATAGATAGATAGATAGATAGATAGATAGATAGATAGATAGATAGATAGATAGATAGATAGATAGATAGATAGATAGATAGATAGATAGATAGATAGATAGATAGATAGATAGATAGATATTTGGAATAAGGTCACCAACGCAGCAAATTAAAAAGCAGTTTTTGCTCTAATCTCTTAAATGCTGGATTGCAGGTTTAATCAGCAGTTGGAACATGTCTGCCTCACTGCTGTTTTTCCAAACGGTTTGTCCATAATTACATTTTCCCAGCAACCATTCAGGGCAGGATTATAATGGACGACTGTGGGAATTCTGCAGTAGACTTATTTTTGAAAAGACTTATTTTCATAATATTATGGCGAGGTTCCAAAACCTAGTGGCCTGCATTGAATCCTCGTCTTGGGAACGTTATGTCGAAAAGCATCTCATGTGAAGTGCGCAGGAGCATGAATTTATAGTCAATACAGTTTTATTGAAACAAAAGAAAATACATTCGGTGTTAGACAGCGTCACATTTTTTTTGTTGCGATTAATTGCTGAAGCTTTTGTCATGATATACGGTTTCGATGCTATATTGATGTAAGATGCAAAAAAGGGTTACTTTAATAGCAGAGGTTAAAGAAAACAAATAAATATATAAATAAAAATGTTCATTGTTTTAATGGTTTCAGATTAAAGTTTCAACCAAATTCAATTGCAAAGGGATTATAAGTACAATATGTAACAAAGTCTCATTGGTAGTTTTAGTTAATGGATTAAAATCAATCGTGAGAGAAAAAAATACATTTATTACAGTACAGTAACTATGTTAATATTAGTTTAAAAATACATTTTATTAGTTATCAACTCTATTTAATGAAACAATTTTGACCTGTGCTCATATTACGACTACAATTTGAATGCATTATTAGGCATAAACCTATATTAACATCACCTAAGAATAATAAAAGCTTAAGCAGGTTTTTTATTGAGAGTTTAGTTAAATTAACTAAGGTTAAAGGCCTTATTGCACAGCGTTAATGTACCACAGCCCTATAAATAATCGCAAAATGTTCAGTCAGTATTTCAACATGTAGTACAGCGGTTCCCAACAGGGGGGTCCCAGCCCACAAGGTAGCCTCAATGAGCTCTGTGGCGGGTCACGTCATATTTTTACTATTTTTTGCAGTGGAACAATCATTAGGAGAACAATCATGTTGCCTTAGTTTATTTCATCCCCTGGCTGACCAAAATAATTGACAAATTTGTAATTTGTCCTCCAGAGAAAAGAGTCTAACTGATTCGCCTTCAGCAGCTAATAGTAAGCATACTGGACCCAGGTGAGAATGCTCCAAACATTTTGGGTCGCAGCGCTAGCATGTTAGCAAATACCAAGATAGTTACCTTGGTCTATTTCCTTGAAGAAAAGAGTCCCTCACCCAACCACAGTGCATTATCTGCACCAAAGTTCTTGTTAACGAATGCATGAGACCATCCAAATTAATAAGATATTTGCAGATGACTCAATCGATTTGTTCAAAAATCAGACTCATTCAGGAGCAAAACACTACAATGTTTTTCTGATATGCACAGATGTTCTGCTTCAGCTAGCTTCTCAGCAATACTTATTTTCGAAGCTTGTTTTAGAGATTCCACTGAGGAAACAAGAACCTCAGCACATGTTGGAGGTGCAACAACTAATTGCCTCTCATTCGGTGGAGATACTGTGAAATTGTTGCCCTGAACCACTATAGCCACTTTTACAGTACATAAACCTTTCACCTTTTCCTTTCTCTTGTTTTGTCAGCATTCCCCTTTCATGTGAGGGTCCAGATAATAACAGCGGACCTCGTCCAGTATGGCTGGCAGCTCTAGAATCTGAAGTAATAAAGAAGTTTGGCAGAATCCTGACTGATGTGTTGAGTCCTGCAGCAGTGGAGTGCAGCTATGATAGATATCACAACAACACACAGCAGCCACCAGATATACTTCAACCCTGTTATTTTGCGCTTGTTCTTTCACTGACAAGAAAGAACCAAGAACATCTATAATTATACATGACACATACATAACACTTTATTTTATTATTGTTTTTCTTTATTGTTTTATAACTTTGTTTTTTAGATATGTTTGTGCACTTAATATTAGATGTTACTTAAAATTTCTAAGTATTTATTTATTTGTTTCATTCATTCATTTATCCATTCATTCAGTCATTCGTTCATTCCTTTATTTGTTAATTTGTTCCTTTATTGGCTTATTTATATTTCATACATTTATTTACACTACCTGACAAAAATCTTGTCGTCTATCCAGGTATTAGGAACAACAAATAATAACTTGACTTCTAGTTGATCATTTGATATCAGAAGTGGCTTACATGAAAGGCAAAGGCCTCTAGATTACGCTTATTTTACCAAAACAAAATATGATCATGCCTTGATTTTTAATTATTTAATTAGGACAGTAAGACTTTGCTTAGACAAGAATCTTGTCATCAGAAATAATGTACAGCATAGAATATATAGTCATGGTGCAGTGGAATTAATATTGTGTATGACTCCCATGAGCTTGAAGGACTGCATCCATACATCTCTGCAATGCCTCAAATGACTTATTAATAAAGTCATCTGGAATGGCAAAGAAAGCGTTCTTGCAGGACTCCCAGAGTTCATCAAGACTCTTTGGATTCATCTTCAATGCCTCCTCCTTCATCTTACCCCAGACATGCTCAATAATGTTCATGTCTGGTGACTGGGCTGGCCAATACGGGAGCACCTTGACCTTCTTTGCTTTCATCTAACTGATGATTGGGATGCAGTTCAACAGATGATTCATTGAAAAAAAATCTACCTTCTGCAACATTTCCAATTGATCAACTAGAAGACAAGTTATTTGCTGCTCTTACAACTGAGATCAACGACAAGACTTTTAGGTAGGGTCATTTAGTTATACACTGATGACTACTACTGAAAATGAATGCTAAATGAATGCGCAATGAAGTGAAAATAAAACATTCCATCCAGTTTATAAACAGGGTAAAAAAATCAATGTGAATAAATATGTGCTGGCAAAATGTAAACATAAAAAATAACATGTCAAATAGGCCAGGTTTAAGCAAAATACTAGAATCTTGCAAAATTTTTTATGTATTGCTGTCATGGCAAAGAGAAGTTATTATAAAATGTTTATTATAAAAGTTATGTTTAAAAATGTGTTGAAAAAGACATCTCACTGTATATTAATAATGCTATAGTTTATATTTATTATGTTCTATGACAGTGAGGTAAAAGCATGGCCATTCATTTGTTTGATTTTAACTAAGGATGTCCCGATCAGGGTTTTTGCTCTCGAGTCTGAGTTCGAGTCATTTGATTTTGAGTATCTATTGGTACCGAAGCCCGATCGGATACTTCTATAATATAATACAATAAAAAAGAATAAAGAAGAGCGAAGAAACAGATCCAGGATGTTCCTTATTTTTTGTTTAATTCACCTTATTTTAACATTTAACAACTCTGTTAACAAACAGAGCACTTCGGTGGGGTAGCTTGAACAGTCGAGTAATAATTACATAAATTCTTCACTTTTAGTCAGTGCAACAGTAAATATATAAAAAAATCTAATAAGCATAAGAAATCCAGGGTTCTAGGTGAATGGCAGGTCACTCTTTGCGACAATTTGTGCTATCTTGGCTGTTATGTCCTGTGCGCTCCCGCAGTCACGGGGCATTTTTTTCTCTCCTCTTCAAACTATCCTGCAGCATGAGCTGACTCGTCTTCAGTGGGGTTGCCTGGGTAAACTTGCTGTATTGTGTTGGGTGTTTGTTTTTGAGGTGCCTTATCAGGTTTGTTGTGTTAAATGCCTTTTCCTTTCCACCTCTTGCAATTCCAAATTTACATATATCACAGTTTGCAATTGTAATGTTATAGTCTTCAACTTTGTGATACCTCCACACCGCAGACATACTCATGCTTTCTGCTTCAAGCTGCTTCCGTGTTCTACTTTGCCGGCATTTAACCAATAGTATCTCTGCAACAATGTGATGTCATGCCTCATGCGTTGCTGTTTTTGTGTGAAGTCAAGAAAGAAGTCTAACTCTGCAACTGCACAACTATAGATGTGTTAAAAAATAATGAGAATCTGTATATATATATATATATATATATATATATATATATATATATATATATATATATATATATATATATATATATATATATATATGTATATGTATATGTATATATATATATATATATATATATTCAAGTCCTGATCGAATCGCAAACCGCATGATTGCGTTTCCGTTCACGTGATTGGATCTGGACATCCTTTGGCATTGAGTGATAATTGATTTTTTTATTTGTTTTTTTGCTGTGATGAGTTTTTTCTGTGCAGAATTCAATCACTGAGCAGTAATAAAGTGAATCTACTACTAATAATATACAGTTACTAGTAATAATAATAATAACAACAACAACAACAACAACAACAACAACAACAACAACAACTTCTTATAGTGACTCTGAATATAAAAATGCACCATAAAGAAAATATAAATAATATGTTTGTGTATTATAGGCCTGATAAGTTATTAAATATTAAAATATATTTTTGGCCTATATATAATCGCACTTAACATGTCTGCTTAACACTTTGAGTATAAATGCATTTTATCAAGGTGTTAATTCACTTTTTTTGTTCCACTTTTCATTATCAATCATTCTTTCATGTTTACTTGGGACTGCATCTTGTTTGTTTAGAAATGGACTGCATTTCCATTTGCCCTATATACTGACTGCATGTTAGAAAGACTCTTTCTTTGATAGGAAACTCTGCGACAAACAGAACATTATTATTTTTTCTCCTTCTTCTTGGGTGTTGTGTTTTCTATCACAAGAGGGATTGGGTGCATGGAGCTGTCGCTCAGACCGGATGTCTTTCTCTGACAGGCTAGAACAGAAGAGGTGCAGGGGCTGGATGAGAATAACAGGGCCTATTAATTTCACCGTTTGGATTTTGGACAAACATGGTCAAGCTCCAGCAGCCTCAATCTCTCCCTGTCATTCAGCTGGGCCTAACACAGACACACTTTAACACAGACACGCACACACACACACACACACACACACACACACACACACACACACACACACACACACAGAGTTAGAGAGGCACCGGGAAGTATAATGGTAAATACATCATTATCCTTCTGCAGTACTGGCAGTGAGGTAAATATCTGTGCTTATCATTTGGCATTTAATGCTTTATATTATTTGCAATGAAGAATCAGGGAGTAAACTGGATATTCAGAGTGAAATGTGTCCCGTACTTGCCAAATGTTAGAGAATGTGGTTTTAATGTTATCAAGTAGACTGCTAAAATGTCTGTAAATTGGCAATTTTCCATATTTTGTGATTCATGTTTTTATTTTTGCTTTTGAATTGCATTATGGGACCTTGGTCTTGATCCATCAGCTTTTAAACTTGGAAAAGTGACTTTCATTAACATTTTTAATAGTTTAAAGTGACATATTGTGTGGGTTGATGTTGTATATTAAGGTACAACAACCTGCCAATAAATGTTCTGTTATTTTACAGACTTACTTCTCTATATATTATTTCTTAAAGGGGTGGTCCATAGTGTATTTTTAAGGCTTGGTTGTGTTTATGGGGTGCAAAGCAATATGTGCTCATGCTTCATTTGAAGAAAATCACATTATCTTTTCATATATCCTACTTTGGTTATATAAAGCTACTTAGCTAACATGAAAACGACTGTCACACTTCCTAGTTTCTCTGAAGACCCACCCTCAAGAGGCTCTGATTGCTCAGCTAACATAATGTGCCATGATTTGCAGATCAGCTCCACATCACCAATGTGATCGTATACTTGCACGATATATTGCACCCAAAATATAATGCGATAAACAATATTAATGTCATTTTCTAACCATTTTATGCCACTCATTATATAATGCCAGAATGACAATATAATATCATCACAATGCAAGTATACTCTTCCAAAGAACCTCATATTTTATTCTTAAGAATATTTAATTTAGTCTTTTAGCAATTTATTGGAATCAGAATGGGAAAAATGTATATCCTAAATAAATAAATAATAATACAAGGGCCAGATATCTGCTAACAGATCTATTTTCAGTCATCAGGCACCCACATGAAAATATACTACAGTAATTTACAGTAAAAACTACAGTGTTTTTTTAACCATACTCCTCCGCTAGAGATAGAGAGGTTGTGCAAAAAACTAAAATGTTGCTAGAATTGGTTTTTTTTGCATGGGCAAGTTATATTGCATCACTAAAAATGATTGAGGCCATGTATTGTGTGATAAGTCGATATATTAATTATTATGACAGGCCTATTTTACAGTAGATTTGAATTTGACAATATTTTGTAATGTTGTTTGTTGTAGGTGCAATTTGTTAATGAAATATCTGATGAGTGACACTATGTTTGACAATAAAAAAATTACACTAACCCCTGACCCAAAACCACATGATATATATATATATATATATATATTAGAAATAACTAAGGTGTCATTAAATTCATATTATGTGAATATGTCAAACAAATATGTGTGGTATTCAATAATTACCCCCCAAAATGATATCTCTGTGGATGATATCTCTGATAATATTTCTGGGGATTTTTCCAATAACGATAATTAAATAATGTTTTACTGATTTAGTTTTTTTGCGCTGCTGCCTTGGCAGGTTTAGATCTGTCACCAGTGGTTTTGCGGCAAGCCCCTGTCTTCATGAATTAGTAATTTAATCAGTCATTCAAATAATTGTTTCAAAACGCCTGAAACAATATCTTTACAAATCTATCATTGGCTCACTCGATTCATAAAAAAATAAATAAATAAATGATTTGTTCAGGAATGAGATGTTCCAGTTTTGCTGAGACACACATATTCTGCTTCAGCTTTGTTTGGAAAGAAGTCACATTGTGTCTTAAATATAGCTCACTCTGTTAAAATTATGTTTGTTGAGATCCTTAAAAATCAATATCACATGCTGATATCTGAGTGTGATGAGTGCTTGTGTGGGTTTCCTCCAGGTGCTCAGGTTCCCCTACAATCCAAAGACATGCAACATACTGCAGTGTTTCCTTTAGGATTTTTTCCAGCCGGCAGGCCTTTTTTACACAGATCAACCAACTACCTGTGGCGTTATTTCAATGACAAATGTCGTGAGCGCAGTATTAAGAGTGAGATCGCATTTATGTAATAGCCCACAGCATGCGAATCTCTTTGCTTGCGCACCGATTTCCTCTGCTCATGCACGAAGCTTCTTGCGTGCCCTTAAATACGCTCTGCTCAAGCCCAGACAGTGTTGCCAGATTGGGCGGTTTCTCGCCCAATTGAGCGGTTTTTAATTAATTTTTGCGGGTAAAAAGTGACATAGGCCGGTAGTGAAAATTTGGGCAGTTTTGCAACGACGTGCCCGCCAGCCCCGGTCTGCCCTCATGAACCTGTTTTGATCTCCCAATGAGATGCCATAGCCCCCGTTCTTCACATACATATGCTTATGTATGTATAATGTATAAACGCTTGTGATCTTGACAGCATTTGGGCTGGAAACAGTCAGCATCATCTGACAACACTAAGCGCAGATCTTCTTGTGCGCTCTCAAATAAACGTTCCCAGCAATCAATTTTGTGTTTAATAGACATCTAATAGACATCTAACTGTAGACAGCTTGGCTAAAACAAGGTTAAATTTTGGCTGTCAGTAAAAATCTAATAGACATCTGAGATTAGCCCAAAGCTCGACTAGTCATCAAATAGACAGATTAGACAGACTTTATATGTGTAGTCATTCATTTCTGTTTATTTGATGACTAGTTTTGTTTTGGCCTAGTCTTAGACATCTATTAGACTTTCACTGACAGCCCAAATTTAGCCTTGTTTTAGCCAAGACGATGTCTTTTATGTTTAGACGTCTTTTAAAGCAAACAAACAAACAGAATAGTTCAGTATATTGAGAAGAGCAGTGAGTCAGCCATCTGCTTCACTATACCACTGTCTTCTTCCCCTCACTTGGTTACAGAGAGGATTCACTGGACCATTTCCGTTTGCCCCTTTGTTGTGAAGTGCAGAAAATGCGAAATATCCAGATAATGGCTATATTGATCTGGCACATATGAAGCCTGTGGTATATCAAAGCATCGTGGCTGAGGAATGTGATATATCAGGATAAGATTCTTGTGATCTCGTCTGCTCTCCAGCTCTCCACTGGAGTACAGGCTCTCCATCAACAAGGTCAAGCATCTCTTTCTTCATCAGTACTTCACATATAGCGTCAATGATGAATTGACACACAAACACACACAGTAGTTGTTAGTGCTGCAGTATATGACTTGTATGAAGAAGATCTGTCTGTCTGTCTGTCTGCCTGCCTGCCTGCCTATCTATCTATTTATCTATCTATCTATCTATCTATCTATCTATCTATCTATCTATCTATCTATCTATCTATCTATCTATCTATCTATCTATCTATCTATCTATCTATCTATCTATCTATCTATCTATCATCGTCTGTCTGTCTGTCTGTCTGTCTGTCTGTCTGTCTGTCTGTCTGTCTATCTATCTATCTATCTATCTATCTATCTATCTATCTATCTATCTATCTATCTATCTTGCGTTCTTGTGAAGACCAGGTCAACTTGGAAGAACGAACTCGGAAGACCGCGAGAACAAAGAATGCATCCTGTGAGAAATGAGATGCTGCATTCTTCCTGATGGTCACATGACCTCTTTCTAAATGTGTATATTTACCTAATTGGTTTGAAATGGAGGCGTCATGGTGGTGCATTGGGTAGCATGATCACTTCACATCAAGAAGGTTGCTGGTTCGAGCCTCGGCTGGGTCCGTTGGCATTTCTGTGTGGAGTTTGCATGTTCTCCAAAGACATGCACTTTGGGCGAATTGGGTATGCTATATTATCTATAGCTGTGTAAAACATATGCTGGATAAGGCGGTTCATTCCACTGTGGTGACCCCTGATTAATAAAGGGACTAAGCTGAAAAGAAAATGAATGATTGAATGTTTGAAATAGATCTCTGCATCAGCTTTCCACATACGCATCCCAGTCACATTCATTGGAAATAGTCCAGAAAAGAGGGAACATACTTTAGTGTGTGCTGCTCCCAGCCAGAGAGCATCCGTCATATTAGGAGGGGAACTTTAATGCCTATTACGCTGGAGAGAACTGTCTGATATGGATGATAAATCCGACCAGAACGGGCAGATCAAGCCGGGTGGTGAGATGGAGATGATTGGCCCTCAAAACAAGGAGTAAAACATCCACTGACAATCTTGTTTTCCTCGACCACCTCATTTATAAAGACTTAGTGCAGACTTTTTGAGACAGCAGATGAAAAGCGCCATTAAAGGATTGGCCACTTTATTAGGTACACCTGTCCAACTGCTTGTTAATGCAAATTTCTGGTCAGCCAATCACATGGCAGCAACTCAATGCATTGAGGCATGTAGACAAGGTCAAGACGATCTGGTGCAGTTCAAACCGAGCATCAGAATGGAGAAGAAAGGTGATTTAAGTGACTTTGGCAAGATTGTTAGTGTCAGACGGGTTAGTCTGAGTATTTCAGAAACTGATGATCTACTCTGATTTTCACGCACAACCAAAAATCATCCTTTTTTTTGTTACTGTGTTTTTCAGTAGATGCATGAGAAGTTCTCTTCAAGTTCAAAACATCCTAGCAAAGCAATCACGTGTTGAGAATCACATTACATTATCAAGCATGATCCACTAAAGGAGGTCTAATATCTTGAGAAAACAAAAAACATCCTCTGTTTCAGTACTTGACTCCTTTTTTTTTTACATCACACCTAAAAACATTTAGTCAGGTATAAAATATGGGCTATCATGCATGGATCAAGTCTTGTTTCTTGTTGGACACGAGGCGCCACCGTCTCTATTATATAACCTGCATCCATTTTGGGTTGAAGATTTTAACATGTTCATGAATGCATACTCCATCCCTGCAGGTGTCTCTGAGTGATGCATCATTTAAGGAGCTCTTGCATATGCAAATCTCTCAGAGGCTGATTATGTTTGATGGAGCAGATGTCCTTACTCGTCTTGCAGACCGCCTGGGGTCGTGTGTGTGTATGTGTGGGGGTCTGGCAGGTACCTCTCAGCCCCGTACGCTGCAGATTGGTGCATTGTGTTGTAAAGAAAGAGGCATTTGTTCTGCATGTAATTACCTTTTATAGGAACAAGAATGCAAAAACATCATTTTAACACCCTCAGCCTTCAGTTAAACTGATTTTAGGCAACTGTAAAAAACAGTCAGTCAATAATTATGTTTTTTTTTTGGACACTGCCATTGTAACACATTTTTTGTTTGGTCATACAGTATGTAATGATGCTACTATTGGGTTAAAAGCTAACAATAACTTTACATGTGTGTGTGTTCAGGTGTATGCGGTTTATATGGACAAAAAATTGTATAGAGAAAGGTATCTTATTCAAGCCAGTTTACGAAAACATGCCTTGTGTCCTCGTAGTTCAAAAGGATTAAAATCATATTTAATGAGGTCTTTTTTGACATTAAAATGTTATTATAGTAAAAAATTACAGTATAAAATACATTATGCCTATGGAAAGTCCTCATAAACCATATTTACAAGTATGTGTGTGTGTGTGTGCGACCTTGCACCACAAATTCAGTCATAATGTTCAGTTTTGTTTTGTTTTAATTAAGATTTTTACATTATCTAAAGATTTCAATTGCAGTTTGGCTTGTTAGGGTAAACAATATTTGGTCGAGATACAACTATTTGTCTTCATAAACCGCAAGTCCTCATAAACCATAAATACAAGTATTTCATAAGGGTCAGCTTCCAAGTCATAAGGGTCAGCTTTGTTTTTTTTTTAATTGAGATTTTTACATTATCTGAAGACTTCCAACTGACCCAGCCGGGGCTCGAACCATCGACCTTCTTGCCGTGAGCGATTGTGCTACCCACTCCACCACTGTGAAACCCGGTTGGTTTTATTTGTTTGTTTCACTTTTGCTGATGCATGCACATGTGAAATAGGTGTAATTTTACATAAATCCAATTATTGTTCTAAACTGTAAATACTTGACGACATATCTCTAACCATCCGTGCTACGAATTAAGTTTGTGACCCCTACTGTAGCATATAATAATGATGGCAACTCCCATGATTCCACACTCACAGCATCATCAAACTATGCTTTTGTTTGTTGTGAATATGAGCCTTCTAGTGGCATACAGTGCCTTTAATATGTCACCTGATGGTAATAATCCCTATAAGTGGCAGCTAAACCTTCCAGTTTTGATTGAATCTGCAAGATGTTGAATCATTCAAAAGTGACTAAACCCCTTTGACAATAGGATGTCCAGATGAAGGTCAAAGGGATGAGCCTTTCAGCCATAGCAAGAGAAGCAAGATAATCCGTAGTTTCTAGAATATTGCATCTTTACAGCTCTTTCAAGCCCCTGGGTGTCAACAAAAGACAAATGCATGAGAGGGCAGGATAATGCAGAGAATCTCAATGGGCAATAGGCTCAAGACTGCTGCTGGAATTGCTGGTCAGTTCAGTGCTGGACAGGGGAAGGATCTCTCTGCAAACAGTAATGTATCTCAGTTTAAGAGAATTGGAATGAAAGCCTAAACCTCCTAACTGCACCTTCAGAGATTAAAACAAGTGTATTTTTGAACTACACTGTTCCAATTTACTATGACCTTTTATGTGAAGCTGCTTTGACACAATCTACATTGTAAAAGCGCTATACAAATAAAGGTGAATTGAATTGAATTGAATTTTTATTTGGATCTGATAGGATAATGGATCAGTCAAAGGTTAAATAAGGAAAGTACTCTGAAAAACCAATTAGCTGACTTTACTTTAAAAAAAGATAGATGAACAATGCGCGTAATCATACAAATTAAGTCAACTTAAAAGTTTCAAGTTACAAGAGGTTTTCTCACTTTTAAAAGACAAGTAAAATCAACTTGGTGCTTTTAAGACATCAATTTTACCTATTTTTTTAAGCAACTAACTAAACACTTGTTACAACGTACCAATCAAGGATCCTACATCTGTTTAAGTGATAATGTAATTCATTAAAAAATGACAGATATATAATGATTTGCTCACATTCTGCATTGTGTTTCTGTTGTGAAAAAAAATAATAATAAAGATAAAATAAATAATAAAGATAAAGTTTTTGTTTTGTTTTGTTTATATACAAATTATTAGGAACGTCTCTATCAGGTTTTTAGCCCTCGAGTCAGAGTCTAAGTCATTTGATTTTGAGTGTCTGCCTATACCGAAACTCGATCCGATACTTCTGTAATGCATAAAAAAAAGAATAAAGAAGAGCAAAGAAACAGATCCAGGATGTTCCTTCTTTTTATTTATTTCACCTTATTTTAACATTCAACAACTCTGTTAACAAACAGAGCACTTCTGTGAAGAAGCTTGAACAATCAAGTAATAAATAACAAACAGCACCTCAACTTAAAATACCCGGCAGGCAATCCCAAGTTTACATATCTCACAGTTTGCTATGGCAATGTTGTTGTCGTTAACTTTATAATACCTCCAGACCGCAGACATATTTAAGCTGCTTTCATGTTCTACTTTGTCGGCATTTAACCAATAGCATCTCTGCAACAAAGTGATGTCATGCCGCACGCCTTGCTGTTTCTGTGTGAAATCTAGAGAGGTCTAACTAACTCTGTGCCAGCACATGACTATAGATGTGTTAAAATAATAAGAAGATATATATATATATATATTCGAGTCCTGATTTCCAATCTCGTGATCAGATCTGGACATCTCTACAAATTATATTCAGTTAATGGGACCCATTGACATCCACTGTATTCATTTTTATTTTCTTGCTGTGGAAGTCAATGTGTACCAATGTTAGTAACACACATTTTATCAAATATTTTTTGTGTGTGTGTGTGTGTAAAACAGGGTAAAAAAAGCTTGAGGGTGAGTTTAGACAACTCTTTATTTTGGGTTGAACTATCTCTTTAATTCATCTATTTATTAATTAATTCATTTTCCTTTCGGCTTAGTCTCTTTATTTATCAGGGGTTACCACAGCAGAACGAACCACCGACTTATCCAGAATATGTTTTTCGCAGCGGATACCCTTCCAGCTGCAACCCATCACTGGGAAACACCCATACACTCTCATTCATCTATTTAAAATTATAATAATTATACAAAATAGCAGTAAAACAATAAATGATTACTGTAGTAATCAAACTCAAATTTGGACACAATTTATGTTTGTCTTAAAATAACTTGAAATTAAATAAAATACAAAAGGTAACACTTTATTTTGATGGTCCATTTGAATATTAGTAGACTGTCTGCTTAATATCTGTTGATACTGCTCTTTCAACAGACATTTAACTGACTATAACCCCAACCAAACAGTCTACTCATAATGTAATGAGAATTAGTTGGCATGTAGATGCAGTGTAACTTAATTCAACAAATGGACTATCAAAATAAAATAAAATAAAATAAAATAAAATAAAATAAAATAAAATAAAATTTAATTTAATTTAATTTAATTTAATTTAATTTAATTTAATTTAATTTAATTTAATTTAATTTAATTAATAAAATAAAAAATAAAATAAAATAAATTAAAATAAAATCATTCAAACTTTTATTCTGTTTTGCCTTTTAAAGGTCATTTTAAACAACTCAAATATATTTAGAATCATACTTTTTTTTCATTTCGGTTTTATGAGAATAAATTACAAGCATGATTGTGCATGATATTGTTGTTTTTTAAGGCCTTATCCATGTTTTTATTTTTATTTTTTATTATTAATTTTAAACAAATTAATTAAAAGTAATATTACGGAGAACATTCAACTTTTTATATACTCTTTGCTATGATTAAACATTAAAATAATGCCTGTACTGCATTTTAATTTGTGGAGTAGCTGATTCTTTAGATCAAAAGGCTTTAAAATCACAACAAGCATGAATTTCTGTTCCTAAACATAATCATGGTCCTGTAGGTGTGTGGTTTTGTAAGTGATTCTGCTGCGGTTTGTTGGCCACATGGAGGCACTCTAGTATTTCCTGTGATCAGTGTAAAGGAATGAAGCTATACAAACTTAAGATGAATATACAGCTGCAGAAAGCAACTCTTTTGTTTTATGACATCATTACTTTTGAATTCCTCATAGTATTTATTCCCTCTTCTTTGATTTATTATTAATCTCTGATCAGTTTGTGAACTTGGAGAATCACATTGATTCAGGTCATTGACTCTTCACGCTCAATCTTGTTTGAGACATTTATCTTCTCTAGTTTTTGAGGTTGAATAAACTCAGTGGATGGATGAGCGTGAATAAAGGGGACAGACATGTGGAGAATAAAGACGAAGCTGAACTCTAGTCTTCCTGTGAACTGTTCATCCCATCACCTCGGATCTTACCCTCTGAATTTAACCCTTATCGATCAGCTTGTTTGACTTTTTCCCCCTCTCGGATCTTCATTGGCTCTGTCTGTGTGTTGAGTGTGAGGGCTTAAAAGATCATTTTGTCAACATCAGCGTTCCTGGAGCACACAGTGCACTTTGATAAGAGTATATCTTGTGATATTTCCTAATGGCTTTGCTGTACTGATGATTTTCAAGGAAGATAAGCGGCGCTGTGCAGACAGAAGGTTGAGAGACCCCACACCAGTCAGGCTCGCACTGCAATTGCCAGGTGGCATTTTCAGTTAAATAGCTTAAAAAAACACTCGTGTATGAAGGAAAATCACAGGGGTTTGGAACGGCATGAGGGTATGTAATTAAATCAGACTAAGAAAATACACTACCGGTCAAGAGTTTGGGGTCACTTTTTTTTCTAAATATTAATTGTATTTAATAATTTAAATAAAATTATTCTGTTCATCAAGGCGGCATCTATTAAATGTAAAAAAAAAAAGTCAAATACTTATTTATTAAATATTTATTTATTACTTGTTTTTAGTAGTTTCAAATAAAATTATTACTCTAGTCATTATTGCTTATTACTATTACTATTACCATTAATAATAATAATAATAATAATAATAATAATAATAATAGTAATAGTAATAATAATAATAATAATAATAATAATAATAATAATAATAATAATAATGATATTAATATTAATAATAATGATAATAATAACAATAACAATAATAACAACAACACTAATAATAATAAATAATAATAATAAGAAGAAGAAGAAGAAGAAGAATAACAATAATAATAACAACAACAACAACAACAACAACAACAACAATAATAATAATAATAATAATAATAATAATAATAATAATAATAATAATAATAATAACAATAATAACAATAATAATAACAACAACAATAACAATAATAATACCAATAACAAAAAAATAAAAAATAAAATAAAATAATAATAATAATAATAATGGTAATAACAACAACACTAATAATAATAATAATAATAATAATAATAATAATAATAATAATAATAATAATAATAATAATGATAATAATAATAATAATAATAATAACAACAACAATAAAAATAATAATAATTACAATAACAACAACAACAACAACAACAACAATAATAATAATAATAATAATAATAATAATAATAATAATAATAATAATAACAATAGCAATAATAACAATAATAACAACAACAATAACAATAATAATAATACCAATAACAATAATAACAATAACAATAACAATAATAATAAATATAAATATAACAACAACAACAACAACAACAAAAATAATAATAATAATAATAATAATAATAATAATAATAATAATAATAATAATAACAACTATTATTATTATTATTATTATTATTATTATTATTATTATTATTATTATTATTATTATTATTATTATTATTATTATTAGAGTGATTTTTGAAGGATCATGTGACTCTGAAGACTGGCAGAGTAATAAAGCTGAAAATTCATCCTTAAAATCACTGGAATAAATGATTAAATTAATTGATTATGAACACCGCCACTCACTCAGAATAAGAACAACCAGCACGAAAACATACATTTTCACAGCAACCGGGCTTGAAAGAAGCAACCACGCTCTCTGCAAACACACAGCAGCATGACCTCGTGACCCAGAATCCCCTGCATGCTCTGACTGCATGACAATGAATGAGAGACCAAACCACCATCCAAGGACCTCTGAATAACTTTCCAGGTGACAGTTGTGATCCAATCACAGATCTCCCATATTATTAAAATACGCTTTAAAATACGCATTCACGTTATACTCATGTTGCACTGTCTGTGTCCTTTTGTGGTCTGAAGTTGTTTTACTTCACGCCGCTATGCGGAATCACTATAATTTATTTTTACTCATGGCAAGGCTATGCCCTCTTGGCTTTTAATGAAAGCCTCTCTTATAGTCTGTTAAAAGTTTTAATGTGTTTTGTGATGTGTTTGGCTCTAAGCCATTGACCATGATTGCAGTCCTACTTGAGAAACAGTCAGTGTCACAAGCAGTTGCCATCCAATCATTTCTATTCATTAGTGAGGAGTGCAGTGAAATGCTAAAGCTACTGTAATTACCAGCGCTTGATTTCACAGTTTCGTGTATCTCTTTACATGCTCCAGCTGCCATTGGAAATAGTCTGTGCAAGTTCTAGTGTCCTGTAATAATGTGTCCCGACCAGGAGTGCATTTCCCAAACAAAAACGTAAGTTAGGCCCACATGGAATCTGCGTGGGCGAAAATCCGCAGAGTCTACTTATTTACTAGTGTAAATGTGTGCAAATTTATATTCATTCAGTTTTTAAATTGATTTCACAATCAGAATCAGAATCAGAATCAGAAAGAGCTTTATTGCCAGGTATGTTCACACATACAAGGAATTTGTTTTCGTGACAGAGTCTCTACAGTGCAACAGGATTACAGAGACAGGACAAAAAACAGATAATAAATATATATTTTTTAAAATAGAAGTAAGTAGTGAGTGCAAATATACAGATTGACAAGTGTATGTACATGTTTATTACTATATACTGTACAATGTTATATGTGCAGCTGTTATGTGCAAATTGGCATGTAAAGTGTGTTGTTAAATAATTGTATATGTGTAAAAAAGTGTATAGCAAGTAGTGATGTTGGTTCCACAATTATTATCATCAAGTGTTCATGAGATGGATTGCCTGAGGGAAGAAACTGTTTCTGTGTCGGGCTGTTCTGGTGCGCAGTGCTCTGTAGCGTCGACCAGAAGGTAAAAGTTCAAAGAGGCAGTGTGCTGGGTGTGAGGGGTCCAGAGTGATTTTGGCAGCCCTTCTACTCGCTCTGGATAAGTACAGTTCTTGGGGAGTAGGAAGGGTTGTACCAGTGATTCGCTCAGCAGTCTGAACTATTCGACATAGTCTTCATTGACTAAAGCGAAAATGTTCATTTGATTTATTTACAATACAGTTTGTAAAGTCCTATTTTCTGTCTTTTAGTAGATATTATTATATGAGAGACTTGCTTTGTTTACTAAATACGTGGATCTAATTGGATTCGCATTGTAAACATTAAATACAAGTTAAAAATGTAGTATTTTTTATTTAGCATATTAAGTTTTTAGTTATGATACTCCTACAATCATTCCGCATAAATCCGCAGATTTCTTACAAAATTCTCTGCAGAAATAGTAAAAAAATCTCTGCAGATTCTGTCTGGCCCTACTTCTGGTTGAACTACCAGTTTGTCTTTGGGAAAAAATTAGTTAGTGTCAAGTGTTGTCCAAAACCATACAATGTAAAAAATGATTTCGCCAATTAGTTATCACAACTTCATATTTTAAGTTAAGTTACCTTATCTGGATTGAGTGTGTTGACATAACTTATAAAAGAATCAGCGGAACTCATCTAATATGTGAAATGAAAATGAATATTTTATTTGTATTTGTATATATATATATATATATATATGTCACGGATTGGCCAGGCTCTTCCACCAATTCCACACAGCGCCCATCATCACCTGAGTTCTAATCACACACAGCTGCACCCTATCACTCTAGCACACTATATAAGCACACACCTCACTTCACTCATTGTCCGGTCTCGTTTCTACGAAGCGGACTCATAGAGAGTACCCTCCTGGTATTCACTATCATCTTACTCAGCATTTGATACTTACCTATCCTCTGTTTACTTCCAGTTTGTCCAGTGTTTCCCAGTGTCCTGTCAGAGTTGTGTGTTTCATCAGTCTGTCTTCCCCACAAGCCATCTGGTGTGTGCATTCGATCTTCCTCAGTGTCTGTCATCCATCCTGCTCCAGAGAAGGAATATACTATCAACCAGAACTTCATTCACTTTCCGATTGTCATTCATATATATATATATATATATATATATATATATATATATATTATATAATATATATATATATATATATATATATATATATATATATATATATATATATATATATATATATATATATATATATATATATATATTTTAGTAATACTTTTACTGAAATGTAAATTTGTTTACTTGTGGATGATGACAGACAATGGATGTCTTACTGTAAGTTTAGAATTTGATTGTGCTGAAAAAAAAAAGGCTTAATCATGTTCACAAAATTTGGGCAGGTTTGGGATCCGCTTGGATGTTTTGAACGTGGATGTTGTATGTTTTTAACATTTTATGTGGTTTTGGGAGGGTTTTGGACTATTTGGGCAGTCAACGTCCAAGTGGATCTGACCACCATTTTCTTATTGTAATGTTGTTGTTGTTGTGTGTGTTTACCTGATACCTGCTTCTTCTTTGGTGAAATTTGTATTTGTATGTAAAAAATAAGGTCAAGAACCTTAATGTAATTCTGGAGATATGAGTTTCAGCAGTCATGTCAAAGCAGTAAGTAAATCAGCATACTATCATCTCAAAAACATCAGAGAATCATATGCTTTGTTTCCAGTGAGGACTTAGAAAAACTTGTTCATGCTTTTATCAGCAGCAGGGTGGATTACTGCTGTCAAAAAATACTTTGAAAGCAAATTGCATGTAAGATAGATGATTTAAGCTTATTTTAAATAATTCCAAGTGGATGTTGGAAAGTTCAAAAGGAATAGGGCATAGGGGGGATAACTCTGAATAGAACACAGGAACTGTTTTTCTAACTTCAGCTCTAGTTTTGGATGGATAGATAGATGGATGGATGGATGGATGGATGGATGGATAGATGGATGGATAGATAATGATGGGACTGTGGTAACTATATAAACACTGAACTATATAAAAAACTGCCAGTAGTGATTTTGTTTCTTGTCTCTATTATTAGAAGACATATTTGCTGTTGGATTGTTTTCAGGATTATAGTTCTCTTCCAGAAATACCCCAAGGCGCAACATATATGTCACTCGGATCGCCAGTTTCATAGTTGAGACCTTTTGTTGTCCCAGATTTTTTTTTCTCGTGCGTTTGCAGCTGAACATTTTTGCTTAATGTTGTTTGGTTTTCTGGCTTCCATTGGTGTAGTTGGTCTGGTTTGATGACTGAATGATCACTGAGACCCTATTAACCAGCTAAAACCAGCAGAGCAAACCAATTAACTGATGGGTATTCAAATTGTAGTGTTTTTATTACAACAGCAAGTGTTGCTTTCTTTTGTCAAGCAGTGTCTTGTCACAGTTGGTGTATTTTACAATCATAATTCTGTGAAGAGATGGAGTCAAACATGGACAACACATAAACTTAATGCACAAACATTGTTCATTGAACATGTGCACATAAACATCACCTATATACTTTATAACTGCAGGTTTACTACACTGTAAAAAAAAATATCATAAAAAAAAGGTCAAATGACTGGCAGCTACGGCTGCCAAACAAAAACCATAATATTACGGTAAAATTTCTTTTTTGAAATAAAGTGCAAAAAATAATAAATCTACAGATATTTTCATTAAAATGTTTACAGAAAAACACTGTTATTTTACAGACTTTTCCTAGATTATTACGATCAAATCCGTTCAAAAAAGTTACACACTAAGAGTTTTACAGAGAAACACTGTTATTTCACAAACTTTTCCTAGATTTTTATGATCAAACACCATCAATAAAGTGACTGCACTAAAACTTCAAGAGAAAAAATGTTATTTAAAAGAATTCTCTCAATTATTACAATTAAACACCTTTAATAAAATGCCAAGACATGCTCATGGTTGTAATTTAACAGTTTTATTTTGGATCAAAAACGTCTGGAAAAACAACAAACGAGATACAACTGATTAAAATTCTCACAACTTTAAGATTACAGTTGTTGCATTTTATTGAATAGTTTTTATGTAAAACATGTAGAGGTTTAAGTTATATGGAATAATTCAGTTACAAATCTTAAATGAAATGGAACTTTAATGTGAAGGGGATGCTGACAAAGTAGTGCAGATACAAATGCAGGTTTATTACACAGAGATGGTCAGGCAAGCAACAGTCAACACAGGGGCAAACAGATGTATGCAGGGAATCCAGAGTCATGGTCAAATAACAGCCAAATGGTCAGTCCAAGCAGCAAACCACATAAACAATTAACAAACAAAGCAAGACAAAAGAAGAGAAACGCATCATAATGTTCACAGTAACAGCATAACAAGACTTAGCAATTGGTGCGTGCGTCTGTGCTGCTTTTAAAGTCCATATAATCAGTTCATAACGATCCTCTGACTGTGTGTGTGCAATTAGCGGAATCCGGAACAGGTGCATGTGAGCGGAATTTATCTATTTTATTTATTGAACGGATTTGATCGTAATAATCTAGGAAAAGTCTGTAAAATAACAGTGTTTTTCTGTAAACATTTTAATGAAAATATCTGTAGATTTATTATTTTTTGCACTTTATTTCAACAAAGAAATTTTACCGTAATTTTATGGTTTTTGTTTGGCAGCCGTAGCTGCCAGTCATTTGACCTTTTTTTAAAGATTTTAAATTTTTTTTTACAGAGCAAGTAATTACAATTTATTACTTTAATTTTACGTAATTTTAAATGTACTTCAAAAAAACTGGAAAAAACACTAAATAATACGGCAATTATATTGTATAAAACAGGAAAATTCCTGTAATTTGTCATTAATTTTATAGTACATAAAATAACAGTCAAGCTGTTAATTTACAAATATTGTTTGTAATTTTTACGGACTTTGAATATAATTTAAAATAACAGAAAAAATACTGTATAAATAAAACTGTAATTTCCTTGTATAAAAAACAAAAACATCAGTAATTTGTTTTTAATGATAAAGTACCTAAAATGACAGTCAAACTGTTAATTTAGAAAGTTTGTTTGTCGTTTTACTAAGTTTTGAATTTAATTTGAAATGACAAAAAAATACTGTAAAAAATGTAGAGATATTTTCTGTAAAATTAGGTTTTTTTTTTACAGTGTATGTTTATTCATAATAACTTTAACTAGTTAATTAGTTATTGTAACTAATAAAATTATTGTAATTAATGACAATATGGTAATTATGATTGTATATGATAATTTGATTGTAATGCAGTAATGTGCACCTTTTGAAACAAGAAT